>NC_053023.1:94289676-94454052 GCF_003073215.2 Triticum urartu | reverse complement strand
CAATGTTCTCCCCCTCTCTTGTGGAGAACTATTCGATGTAATCTTCTTTTTGCGGTGTGTTTGTTGAGACCGATGAATTGTGGGTTTATGATCAAGTCTATCTATGAATAATATTTGAATCTTCTCTGAATTCTTTTATGTATGATTGGTTATCTTTGCAAGTCTCTTCAAATTATCAGTTTGATTTGGCCTACTAGATTGATCTTTCTTGCAATGGGAGAAGTGCTTAGCTTTGGGTTCAATCTTGCGGTGTCCTTTCCCAGTGATAGTAGGGGCAACAAGGCACGTATTGTATTGTTGCCATTGAGGATAACAAGATGGGGTTTTCTTCATATTGCATGAGTCTATCCCTCTACATCATGTCATCTTGCTTAAGGCGTTACTCTGTTTTTAACTTAATACTCTAGATGCATGCTGGATAGCGGTCGATGAGTGGAGTAATAGTAGTTGATGTAGGCAGGAGTCGGTCTACTTGTCTCGGACGTGATGCCTATATACATGATCATACCTAGATATTCTCATAACTATGCTCAATTCTGTCAATTGCTCAATAGTAATTTGCTCACCCACCGTAGAATACTTATGCTCTTGAGAGAAGCCACTAGTGAAACCTATGGCCCCCGGGTCTGTCTTCATCATATTAATCTCCTACTACTTAGTTATTTCCTTTGCTATTTCCTTTGCCTTTATTTTACTTTGCATCTTTATCATGAAAATACCAAAAATATTATCTTATCATATCTATCAGATCTCACTCTCGCAAGTGGCCTTATAGGGATTGACAACCCCTATTTGCGTTGGTTGCGAGGATTTATTTGTTTTGTGCAGGTACGAGGGACTCCCGCGTAGCCTCCTACTGGATTGATACCTTGGTTCTCACAAACTGAGGGAAATACTTACACTACTTTGCCACATCATCCCTTCCTCTTCGGGGAAAACCAACGCAGTGCTCAAGAGGTAGCAGCCATCAATAGATATCAATGTGAGTGAGTAGGGATTGCCATGCAACAGATGCACTAGAGCTATAAGTGTATGAAAGCTAAAAAGAAACTAAGTTGGTGTGCATCCAACTCGCTTGCTCACGAAGACCTAGGACTATTTTAGGGAGCCTATCATTGGAATATACAAGCCAAGTTCTATAATGAAAAATTCTCACTAGTATATGAAAGTGACAAAATAGGAGACTCTCTATCATGGAGATCATGGTGCTACTTTGAAGCACAAGTGTGGAAAAATGATAGTAACATTGTCCCTTCTCTCTTTTCTCTCATTTTTCTTGGGGCTTCTTTTGGCCTCTTTTATTTTTTATAAAGTCCGGAGACTCATCCCAACTTGTGAGGGAATCATAGCTTCCATCATCCTTTCCTCACATGGGGCAATGCTCTAAAAATGATGATCATCACACTTTTATTTACTTACAACTCAAGAATTATAACTCGATACTAGAACAAAATATGACTATATGAATGCCTTTGGCGGTGTACCAGGATGTCCTATCATCAAGAGTGACATGTATATATAAAATATGAACGGTGGCCTTGCCGCAAATACTATGCCAACTACATGATCATGCAAAGCAATATGACAATGATTAAGCGTGTCATAATAAACGGAAAGGTGGAAGTTGCATGGCAATATATCTCGGAATGGCTATGGAAATGCCATAATAGGTAGGTATGGCGGCTGTTTTGAGGAAAGTAAATGGTGGATCTAATGCACCAGTGATAATTGCACGGTACTAGATAGGCTAGCAATGGTGGAAGGGTGAGAGTGCGTATAATCCATGGACTCAACATTAGTCATAAATAACTCACATACTTATTGAAAAAAATTATTAGCTATCGAAACAAAGTACTACATGTTGGGTAACGCAGTAATTTCAAAAAAATTCCTACGCACATGCAAGATCATGGTGATGCATAGCAATGAGAGGGGAGAGTATCGTCTACGTACCCTCATAGACCGTAAGCGGAAGCGTTATGACAACGCGGTTGATGTAGTCGTACGTCTTCACGGTCGACCGATCTAGCACCGAAGGTACGTCACCTCCGCGATCTGCACACGTTCAGCTCGGTGACGTCCCGCAAACTCACGATCTAGTAGAGCTTCGAGGGAGAGTTTCGTCAGCACGACCGCGTGATGATGGTGATGATGATGCTACCAGAACAGGGCTTCGCCTAAGCACCGCTACGATACAACCGAGGTGGATAATGGTGGAGGGGGGCACCACACATGGCTAAAAGATCAATGATCAACTTGTGTGTCTATGGGGTGCCCCCTCCCCCGTATATAAAGGAGTGGAGGAGGGGGAGGAGGCCGGCCTCCTAGGCGCGTCCCAAGGGGAGTCCTACTCCCACCGGGAGTAGGATTCCACCCCTTCCATGAGTAGGAGTAGGAGGGGTGGAAGGAGAAGAGAGGGGGAAGGAAAAAGGGGGGCGCCGTCCCCCTTCCTACTCCAATTCAGACTAGAGGGGGATGGGGTGCGTGGCCTGCCCTGGCCGCCCCTTCCTCTCTCCACCAAGGCCCATGAGGCCCAATACACTCCCCCGGGGGTTTCGGTAACCCCCCGGTACTCCGGTATTCGTCCAAACTTACTCGGAACCCTTCCGATGTCCAAACATAGTCATCCAATATATCAATCTTTATGTATCGACCATTTCGAGACTCCTCGTCATGTCCGTGATCAAATCCGGGACTCCAAACTATCTTCGGTACATCAAAACACATAAACTCGTAATACTGATCGTCACCGAACGTTAAGCGTGCGGACCCTACGGATTCGAGAACTATGTAGACATGACCGAGACATGTCTCCGGTCAATAACCAATAGTGGAACCTGGATGCTCATATTGGTTCCTACATATTCTACGAAGATCTTTATCGGTCGAACCGCATAACGGCATACGTTGTTCCTTTTGTCATCAGTATGTTACTTGCCCGAGATTCGATCATCGATATCTCAATACCTAGTTCAATCTCGTTACCGGTAAGTCTCTTTACTCATTCCGTAATGCTACATCCCGTAACTAAGTCATTAGCTACATTGCTTGCAAGGCTTATAGTGATGTACATTATCGAGAGGGCCCAGAGATACCTCTCCGACAATCGGAGTGACAAATCCTAATCTTGTTCCATGCCAACTCAACAAACACCATCGGAGACGCCTGTAGAGCACCTTTATAATCAACTAGTTACGTTATGACGTTTGGTAGCACACAAAGTGTTCCTCCGGTATTCAGGAGTTGCTTGATCTCATAGTCATAGGAACATGTATAGCTATGGAGAAAGCAATAGCAACAAACTAAACGATCATCGTGCTAAGCTAACAGATGGGTCAAGTCAATCACATCATTCTCCAATGATGTGATGCCGTTAATCAAATGACAACTCATGTCTATGGTTAGGAAACATAACCATCAGTGATTCAACGAGCTAGTCAAGTAGAGGCAAACTAGTGACACTCTGTTTGTCTATGTATTCACACATGTACTAAGTTTCCGGTTAATACGATTATAGCATGAATAATAAACATTTATCATGATATAAGGAAATATAAATAACAACTTTATTACTGCCTCTAGGGCATATTTCCTTCAGTCTCCCACTTGCACAAGAGTCAATAATCTAGATTACATTGTAATGATTCTAACACCCATGGAGTCTTGGTGTTGATCATGTTTTGCTCGTGAGAGAGGCTTAGTCAACGGGTTTGCAACATTCAGATCCATATGTATCTTGCAAATCTCTATGTCTCCCTCATTGACTTGATCACAGATGGAATTGAAGCGTCTCTTGATGTGCTTGGTTCTCTTGTGAAATCTGGATTCCTTTGCCAAGGCAATTGCACTAGTATTGTCACAAAAGATTTTCATTGGACCCGATGCACTAGGTATGACACCTAGATCGGATATGAACTCCTTCATCCAGACTCCTTCATTTGCTGCTTCCGAAGCAGCTATGTATTTCACTTCACATGTAGATCCCGGCATGACGCTTTGCTTGGAACTGCACCAACTAACAGCTCCACCATTTAATAAAAACACGTATCCGGTTTGTGACTTAGAGTCATCTGGATCAGTGTCAAAGCTTGCATCGACGTAACCGTTTACGACGATCTCTTTGTCACCTCCATATACGAGAAACATATACTTAGTCCTTTTTAGGTATTTCAGGATGTTCTTGACCGCTGTCCAGTGATCCACTCCTGGATTACTTTGGTACCTCCCTGCTAAACTTATAGCAAGGCACACATAAGTGCTGGTACACATCATTGCATACATGATAGAGCCTATGGCTGAAGCATAGGGAACACCTTTCATTTTCTCTCTATCTTCTCCAGTGGTCGGGCATTGAGTCTGACTCAACTTCACACCTTGTAATACAGGCAAGAACCCTTTCTTTGCCTGATCCATTTTGAACTTCTTCAAAACTTTATAAAGGTATGTGCTTTGTGAAACTCCAATTAAGCGTCTTGATATATCTCTATAGATCTTGATGCCCAATATATAAGCAGCTTCACCAAGGTCTTCCATTGAAAAATTCTTATTCAAGCATCCTTTTATGCTATTCAGAACTTCAGTATCATTTCCGATCAACAATATGTCGTCTACATATAATATCAGAAATGCTCCGGAGCTCCCACTCACTTTCTTGTAAATACAGGCTTCTCCAAAAGTCTGTATAAAACCATATGCTTTTATCACACTATCAAAGCGTATATTCCAACTTCGAGAGGCTTGCACCAGTCCATAAATGGATCGCTGGAGCTTGCACACTTTGTTAGCACCTTTTGGATCGACAAAACCTTCTGGTTGCATCATATACAACTCTTCTTTAAGATATCCATTAAGGAATGCAGTTTTGACATCCATTTGCCAAATTTCATAATCATAAAATGCAGCAATTGCTAACATGATTCAGACGGACTTAAGCATCGCTATGGGTGAGAAGGTCTCATCGTAGTCAACTCCTTGAACTTGTCGAAAACCTTTTGCAACAAGTCGAGCTTTGTAGACAGTAACATTACCATCAGCGTCAGTATTCTTCTTGAAGATCCATTTATTTTCTATGGCCTGCCGATCATCGGGCAAGTCAACCAAAGTCCACACTTTGTTCTCATACATGGATCCCATCTCAGATTTCATGGCCTCAAGCCATTTTGCAGAATCTGGGCTCATCATCGCTTCCTCATAGTTCGTAGGTTCGTCATGGCCAAGTAACATGACTTCCAGAACAGGATTGACGTACAACTCTGGTGTGGATCTTACTCTGGTTGACCTACGAGGTTCGGTAGTAACTTGATCAGAAGTTTCATGATCATCATCATTAGCTTCCTCACTTACTGGCGTAGGAATCACTGGAACTGATTTCAGTGATGAACTACTTTCCAATAAGGAAGAAGGTACAATTACCTCGTCAAGTTCTACTTTCCTCCAACTCACTTCTTTCGAGAGAAACTCCTTCTCTAGAAAGGATCCATTCTTAGCAACGAATATCTTGCCTTAGGATCTGTGATAGAAGGTGTACCCAACAGTCTCCTTTGGGTATCCTATGAAGACACATTTCTCCAATTTGGGTTCAAGCTTATCAGGTTGAAGCTTTTTCACATAAGCATCATAGCCCCAAACTTTAAGAAACGACAACTTGGGTTTCTTGCCAAACCATAGTTCATAAGGTGTCGTCTCGATGGATTTAGATGGTGCCCTATTTAACATGAATGCAGCTGTCTCTAAAGCGTAACCCCAAAACGATAGCGGTAAATCAGTGAGATACATCATAGATCGCACCATATCTAGTAAAGTACTATTACGATGTTCAGACACACCATTATGCTGTGGTGTTCCAGGTGGCGTGAGTTGTGAAACTATTCCACATTGTTTCAAATGAAGTCCAAACTCATAACTCAAATATTCACCTCCACGATCAGATCATAGAAACTTGATTTTCTTGTTACGATGATTTTCCACTTCACTCTGAAATTTGAACTTTTCAGATGTTTCAGACTTATGTTTCATCAAGTAGATATACCCATATCTTCTCAAATCATCTGTGAAGGTGAGAAATCAACGATATCCGCCGCGAGCTTCAATGTTCATTGGACCACATACATCAGTATGTATGATTTCCAATAACTCTATTGCTCGCTCCATTGTTCCGGAGAACGGAGTTTTAGTCATCTTGCCCATGAGGCATGGTTCGCAAGTACCAAGTGATTCATAATCAAGTGATTCCAGAAGTCCATCAGAATGGAGTTTCTTCATACGCCTTTTACCAATATGACCTAAATGGCAGTGCCACAAATAAGTTGCACTATCATTATCAACTCTGCATCTTTTGGCTTCAATACTATGAACATGTGTATCACTACTATCAAGATTTAGTAAAAATAGACCACTCATCAGGGGTGCATGACCATAAAAGATATTACTCATATAAATAGAACAACCATTATTCTCTGATTTAAATGAATAACCGTCTCGCATCAAACAAGATCTAGATATAATGTTCATGCTCAACGCTGGCACCAAATAACAATTATTTAGGTCTAAAACTAACCCCGAAGGTAGATGTAGAGGTAGCGTGCCGACGACAATCACATCGACTTTGGAACCATTTCCCACGTGCATCGTCACCTCGTCCTTAGCCAATCTTCGCTTAATCCGTAGCCCCTGTTTTAAGTTGCAAATGTTAGCAACTGAACCAGTATCAAATACCCAGGCACTACTGCGAGCATTTAGTAAGGTACACATCAATAACATGTACATCAAATATACCTTTCAGTTTTCCATCCTTCTTCTCCGCCAAATACTTTGGGCAGTTCCGCTTCCAGTGACTAGTTCCTTTGCAGTAGAAGCACTCAGTCTCGGGCTTAGGTCTAGACTTGGGTTTCTTCACTTGAGCAGCAACTGGCTTGTTGTTCTTCTTGAAGTTCCCCTTCTTCCCTTTACCCTTTTTCTTGAAACTGGTGGTCTTGTTGACCATCAACACTGGATGCTCCTTCTTGAATTCTACCTCCGTAGCCTTTAGCATTGCGAAGAGCTCAGGAATAGTCTTATCCATCCCTTGCATATTATAGTTCATCATGAAGTTTTTGTAGCTTGGTGGCAGTGATTGAAGAACTCTGTCAATGACACTATAATCAGGAAGATTAACTCCTAGTTAAGTCAAGTGGTTGTGGTACCCAGACATTCTGAGTATATGTTCACTGACAGAACTATTCTCCTCCATTTTGCAGCTGTAAAACTTATTGGAGACTTCATATCTCTCAGTCCGGGCATTTGCTTGAAATATTAACTTCAACTCCTGGAACATCTCATATACTCCATGACGTTCAAAACGTCGTTGAAGTCCCGGTTCTAAGCCGTAAAGCATGGCACACTGAACTATCGAGTAGTCATCAGCTGTGCTCTGCCAGGTGTTCATAACATCTGGCATTGCTCCTGCAGTGGCTTTGTCACCTAACGGTGCTTCCAGGACGTAATTCTTCTATGCAGCAATGAGGATAATCCTCAAGCTATGGACCCAGTCCGTGTAGTTGCTACCATCACCTTTCAACTTAGCTTTCTCTAAGAACGCATTAAAATTCAACGGAACAACAACACGGGCCATCTATCTACAACAACATAGACATGCAAAAAACTATCAGGTACTAAGTTCATGATAAATTAAAGTTCAATTATTCAAATTACTTAAGAACTCCCACTGAGGGAGTCTTGGATTAGGGGGTGTTCGGGTAGCCGGACTATACCTTCAGCCGGACTCCAAGACTATGAAGATACAAGATTGAAGACTTCGTCCCGTGTCCGGATGGGACTTTCCTTGGCGTGGAAGGCAAGCTTAGCAATGCGGATATTCAAGATCTCCTACCATAACCCTCTCTGGTGTCTATATAAACCGGAGGGTTTTAGTCCATAGGACAACTTCATCATACAATAATCATACCATAGGCTAGCTTCTAGGGTTTAGCCTCCTTGATCTCGTGGTAGATCTACTCTTGTACTACCCATATCATCAATATTAATCATGCAGGACGTAGGGTTTTACCTCCATCAAGAGGGCCCGAACCTGGGTAAAACATCGTGTTCCTTGCCTCCTGTTACCATCCGGCCTAGACGCACAGTTCGGGACCCCCTACCCAAGATCCGTCGGTTTTGACACCGACATTGGTGCTTTCATTGAGAGTTCCTCTGTGTCGTCGCTTTTAGGCCCGATGGCTCCTTCGATCATCAACAACGATGCAGTCCAGGGTGAGACTTTTCTCCCCGGACAGATCTTCGTCTTCGGCGGCTTCGCACTGCGGGCCAATTCGCTTGGCCACCTTGAGCAGATCGAAAGCTACGCCCCTGGCCATCAGGTCAGGTTTGGAAGCCTAAACTACACGGCTGACATCCGCGGGGACTTGATCTTCGACGGATTCGAGCCACAGCCAAGCGCGCCGCACTGTCTCGATGGGCATGATATAGCTCTGCCGCCGAACAGCGTCTTGGAGGCCGCACACGCATCGGTTCCGACCATTGATTCGGAGCCTACTGCGCCGATCGAGGATCAGCGGTTGGACGCTTCCTCAGGGGCTGCGATCCCAGAGGCGATCGAGCCGAACTCCAGCCCCGCACTCCGTATTGCCCGTGACTCCGAGGAGCCGGATTCCTCTCCGAACTCCGAGCCCCCCGCGCCTCTGCCAATCGAATCCGATTGGGCGCCGATAATGGAGTTCACTGCCACGGACATCTTTCAGCACTCGCCCTTCGGCGACATCCTGAATTCTCTAAAGTCTCTCTCTTTATCAGGATAGCCCTGGCCAGACTACGGTCAGCAAGGTTGGGATACGGATGATGAGGAAATTCAAAACCCACCCACCACCCACTTCGTAGCCACTGTCGACGACTTAACCGACATGCTTGACTTCGACTCTGAAGACATCGACGGCATGGACGACGATGCAGGAGATGAACAAGAACCAGCACCTGTAGGGCGCTGGAAGGCCACCTCGTCATACGACATATATATGGTGGACACTCCAAATGATGGAGATGGCGATGGAACAGCAGGGGACGATACCTCTAAGAAACAGCCCAAGCGCCGGCGTCAGCGGCGCCGCTCTAAATCCCGCCAAAGCAAAAACGGTGATTCCGGCACGGGAGATAATACTACTCCGGATAGCACCGAAGAACACCCCCTCCAGCAAGATTCAGCACAGGTGTAACATCCCAAATTTTCAATTTGGAATGTTATACATTAGATCATCATGCATATCATATTTTATTTTTGCTTTTGGTTTTGATCCTAGAAAATCCTAAGCAACTCAAGGACCCACGGAGAGAGTTGGGGATTTCGTTATTTACATATTTGAGTTTTCTCAAATTATGTAAACAGGATCCTTTGATTTTATTTATTTTATCATCAATTATTTCTATTACAAAAATATGAGAGAGGGAATAAAATGACTTTCCCAAAATATAGAAATATTGAGGATTTAATAAAAAATCAAATAAGTTTTATTTTGGAGTTTATCGGTATTTTTAATTGAATTTAGGAAAAATGCGCGTTTTTCAAAGTTGTAGTTTGGGCCCAAATAAATGTTCACTTTATCGGGCTTGATTTTAGAAACCCGGCAAAATTTATTTCGTGATTTTTGGAGTCCGTTTAGTATTTCTTTTTATTTTTCTTCCGAGCGGAATTATTTAAAAAAAAACCCGGAACCGACTACAGGCCGTACTCGGCCAGGACTCCCTGGCCGGGGCCTTTATAAGGCGCCCGAGGCCCGAGCCGAGAGAGAGCCCAGCCGCCTAACCCTAGCCCCGCCCCAGCCGCCGCCGCCGCCGCCGGAGTTGCGCGCCGCCCGAGGTTCGCCGCTGCCTCGTTTACCGTGCTGTTTTAAAAAAAAATTCTGTTCGTCATTTTTTCTTTTTCGTCGGATTTTCCGCGGTTATTTTCTGATCGCGATTTCTGATCCGATTTTCGTTTTAGTATAACTTTTCGCTCGTTTATCGGAATCAGGTGATTCAAGCGCCTGGAGTTTCGTCTCGAAACCCTCTTTCCGAATAATCAACTTAAACAAGTTTTTGCTATTGTAAAATTTGCCTTAGATCCAGATTACTAGAACGAAGTTGTTTCTTTCGCCGTTTGTTTTCTTTGCTTCGTTCGATTTGATTCTTTTTGCAAACCAGGGTTCTTAAGTTGAACTTTCTGGTTAGATCTTCTATTTGAGTTTTACCTGTGCATTAGATGAGTACTTATTGTATGCTTGTTGTTTGTCTGCGATAGAATACCCGGAGTGCGCCGCCTGTTACTTTGAATCTCTAGGTTACGCGGATCATCAGCAAGGCAAGTAACACTTTGATCATACCTTTTCTACAACCCAGTTTTATTGCATTAGATCAATCCTCACACATTGCATGATTAGGATCTAATTAAATTGTGGGATGAGAAGTAGATGAGGTAGTACCTATTACCTGTTTATTATCAAACCTTTGGGAGTTACTTCTACGTTTGCTCATTATGCCATGCTATGCTAGTAGACGTGGATTGGGTGAGTGATATCCATGATAGATGTGAGATTGATAATTAAGGGTTTATCTAAGGTGGCAACCTAACACACATCTGGGTGGATTGAGGCACCTGGGGTTTCCAGGACTTGCCTGTTTTTATTTGGACCGCCACCCAGGCCCAAAGGGATCATGAGATTATTCATACTAGAAACTTCCGTGTGCAGCCACAAGCCATTATGGGCTCTGACATAGTTGACTAAGTTGTGCGAACTCTTACAGGGTAGACTAGCAGATGTAGGGGAAAGTAGGTGTACCGGTCTATCCGTCGTAAGGTGCTAGCGCTTCTGAAAGACTGTGTCTCGGGTCATCCGTCTTCTCAAACACCTGTAGTGCGAGAAACCAAACGGAGGCGATCGAGTCTTGTGGGGAAAAGTGCGCAAACCTCTGCAGAGTGTAACAAACTAATCATGGTTAGCCGTGTCCCCGGTTATGGACATCTTGAGTATCTAGTACCTGGATTATCATGTGAATCTCAACATGTTACTCTAAATTAATTTTGTGGGGTTTTAATGATGTTACTTAATTGGGATTGAGAATGCTGTCAACCATTCTCAATGTTTAACAACCACCATGATAGTAATTAATTTTATTCCTTTGAAGTAGGGAAAAATTGGCTTTACGCAAAAACTGTAACCATAGAGCTTTCCACCAGCCAAATATGCATATAGTATAGCTGTTGCATTCCATTACTCTCTATGTGTTACCTTGCCAGCATATTCCATGTGCTGACCCGTTTTCGGGCTGCAACGTTAATGTTGTAGACTTTTCAGACGACGATTGAGGAGTTTTAGGTCGTGGTTCTATACTCAGTGATGCCGTTGGAGTTGATGGACTCACTTATCTTGCAAGCCTTCTGCTGTTATCGTTATTAGATGGCCTTAAGCCATATTTATTGTAATAAGTTCTCTTTTGAGACACTCGATGTAATAAGTGTGTGATTGCTACTCTGCTATAAATCCTCCGAGTACTGTGTGGTGTCAGCATTACTGATCCAGGGATGACACCAGAGCACAGAGATCAGACTGTTTGAGGTCTGGTCGCTACAACAGGAGGACAGAGAAGCCAGCCCTCACGAGAGGGCGGCGGACCAAGAGGTTGAGGACGATAATTATACGCCTCCCTCCGAAGACGAGGCAAGCCTCAACGACGACGAGTTCGTCGTGCCAGAGGATCCCGCCGAACAAGAGCGTTTTAAATGCAGGCTTATGGCCACGGCAAGCAGCCTCAAGAAAAAGCAGCAACAGCTTAGAGCTGATCAGGATTTGCTAGCTGACAGATGGACTGAAGTCCTTGCGGCCAAAGAGTATGAACTCGAACGCCCCTCCAAGAGTTACCCAAAGCGCAGGTTGCTACCCCGACTAGAGGAGGAAGCACCTACATCACCAGCGCATGACATGGCCGACCGGCCACCTCGTGGCCGCGACAGAGAGGCCTCTTGGCCCTCCACTCAAGCCATGCCCCGACACCGCGTCAAGCATACTAAGGCACGGGAAAATGCGCCCGACCTGCGCAACATACTGGAGGACAAGGTAAGGCAAACAAGATCGATCTACGGATCGCGCAGGCGCCCCACGGCACGTGACGGTGATCGTCACTCCGGATGCAATAAATCCGGCCGGGCCGAACTCAACAGACAAAGCTCCTTCGAGCCGCGTCGTGATATAGCCCAATACAGAGGCGCCACACACCCACTATGATTCACAGATGAAGTAATGGATCATAAAATCCCTGAGGGCTTCAAACCCGTAAACATCGAATCGTACGATGGCACAACAGATCCTGCGGTATGGATCGAGGATTATCTCCTTCATATCCACATGGCCCGTGGTGATGATCTACATGCCATCAAATACCCCCCACTCAAACTTAAGGGACCGACCCGGCATTGGCTCAATAGCTTGCCAGCAGACTCAATCTGTTCTTGGGAGGACCTGGAAGCCGCATTCCTTGACAACTTCCAGGGCACTTATGTGCGACCACCGGACGCCGATGACCTAAGCCACATAATTCAGCAGCCAGAGGAATCGGCCAGGCAATTCTGGACACAGTTCCTAACAAAGAAAAACCAGATAGTCGACTGTCCGGATGCAGAGGCCTTAGCGGCCTTCAAGCATAATATCTGTGACGAGTGGCTTGCCCGGCACCTGGGACAGGAAAAGCCGAAATCTGTGGCAGCCCTCACGACACTCATGACCCGCTTTTGCACGGGAGAAGACAGCTGGCTAGCTCGCAGCAACAAACCAAGAACCCTGGTAATTCGAATACCAAGGACAAAAGTGACAGGTCGCGTCGGAACAAACAAAAGCGCCGCGTTAACAGCGACAACAACGAGGATACGACAGTTAATGCTGGATTCCGAGGCTACAAATCCGGTCAACGGAAAAAGCCATTCAAAATAAATACTCAGGGCCCGTCCAGTTTGGACCAAATACTCGACCGCTTGTGCCAGATACATGGCACCCCCGAAAAGCCAGCCAATCACACCAACAGGGATTGTTGGGTGTTCAAGCAGGCAGGCAAGTTAAGAGCCGAAAACAAAGACAAGGGGCTGCATAGCGACGACGAGGAGGAGCCCAAGCCGCCGAACAACAGTGGACAGAAGGGATTTCCCCCGCAAGTGCGGACGGTGAACATGATATACGCAACCTACATCCCCAAGAGGGAGCGGAAGCGTGCGTTACGGGACTTATATGCGATGGAGCCAGTCGCCCCAAAGTTCAACCCATGGTCCTCCTGCCCGATCACCTTTGATCGAAGGGACCACCCCACTAGCATCCGTCACGGCGGCTTCGCCGCACTGGTTCTAGACCCAATCATTGACGGATTTCATCTCACAAGAGTCCTCATGGACGGCGGCAGCAGCCTGAACCTGCTTTACCAGGATACAGTGCGAAAAATTGGCATAGATCCCTCGAGGATCAAGCCCACCAAAACGACCTTTAAAGGCGTCATACCAGGTGTAGAAGCCAACTGTACAGGCTCAGTCACACTGGAAGTGGTCTTCAGATCTCTGGATAACTTCCGAAGCGAGGAGTTAATCTTCGACATAGTCCCGTTCCATAGTGGCTATCACGCACTGCTCGGGCGAACCGCATTCGCAAAATTCAACGCGGTACCACACTATGCATACCTCAAGCTCAAGATGCCAGGCCCTAGAGGAGTAATCACAGTCAATGGGAACACTGAACGCTCCCTCCGAACGGTGGAGCACACGGCAGCGCTCGCAGCAGAAGTAAAAAGCAGCCTCTCTAGGCAGTTCTCCAGTTCGGCCTTCAAAAAGCCGGACACTGTCAAGCGCGCCCGGAGTACCCTACAACAAGACCGCCTGACACGTTCTGAGCTAGCGTAGCAATGCGGCTCCAACCCTAGCCCTCGCGATATAGCGAAACCAGCACTTCACGTACATAACTACGCTGTTGAAATACCATGGGCACAGGGGAAGGGGCACTATCACGACATGCCCGAAAAACGGCTTAAACCGCACCAGGGGCTGCCGGATTCCTTTTTTTCTCTTACTCTCAGGACTCCATACTTCGGATGACCCGTTCGGCAGTTCAACTGCCGCACAAAAGATACAAGATCCAGGAAAGCAGACAAGCCACGCCGCATTATGGAACTCCCAGGTGGTCTCTATTGCAAGCAGTATACCTGTTTTTTAATACAATTCCGCGGCCTGCCCCTAGCCAGGACATGTTAAATAGTCCAATTTCTTTTGCTTATCGCACTATTTGTATCGTTCCGCTTTCATAGCAGCCTTTCTATAAACAATGCATAGCTTTTTGTCTATTTTTTGCATTATCCTCTTTTTATATATATGTTTATTAATAACATGTCGCATCCGTACACTGTGGTACGGCAAAATACGCCAGGGGCTTCAGTACCCATCTATATGGCGTGAGAAGTCCGTACACTTTCACAAGTGCGGCACCCCGAACTTATAGCACTATATGCATCGGCTCCGAATCATGATTTGGGTCAATGGTTGGGTTTGCCCGGCTCCTATGTTTTGGTGCCTTACGTTCCGCTATATCAGCTAAGGTAGCACTAGGAGAACTACTGCGATTGTGCCCTAGTTGAGCTGGGCTGAGCACCTCAGTAGAGAAAGCTAAAACCGACTGTCATGATGAAGCGAGAGACCGGTCGCTGTTCGAGAGGTTTGTCGAGTCCTTAAAGACTTATGCCGCTTCGAGCGAGGAACCGGCTTTGTCCGGCCAAGGCGTGGATAGCGCCCCGAACTCGGTCTTCCGAATACTAGCGGCTTCGTTGAAATTTAAAATTATAGAGTTCTATGGCTAAGTGAGAGTGTTCAAGCATTATAGTCCGATTGCCTTGTTCGTTGTGCTGATCGCCTCCCTCGACGGACCCAATCATGGGAAAAAGAGCGCTCAGATTTATCCCGAACACCCCAGCACTAGTGGCATGGGGGCAGAAGCCGACGACTGGCCATCTCTCAATTTTTTGATAAACGGCCGCATAGAAAGTAATATTTTAAATTCAAAAGCATTGCTTAGCGCATATGAACAAGTTTTCAGCGCACAGGATAACACGAGCGAGTTCATTCAAAAATTACATCCTTGGTACATTCATCCGCCATAAGGCGGGCACCAGCCAGAACATCCTTGTAATAGTTCTCGGGCTTGCGATGCTCCTTCCCCGGCGGCGGCCCGTCCCTCACAAGCTTCTCGCCGTCCAGCTTACCCCAGTGCACCTTTGCACGGGCAAGGGCCCTACGGGCACCTTCGATGCAGACGGAGCACTTGATGACCTCAAGCCTTGGACAAGCCTCCACCAGCCGCGGCACCAGTCCGAAGTAGCTCCCAGGTAGGGCCTCTCCAGGCCACAGCCGAACTATGATGCCCTTCAGGGCTTGTTCGGCCGCCTTGTGGAGCTCGACCAGCTGCTTCAGCTAGTCGCTCAAGGGCACAGGGTGTCCGGCCTCAGCATACTGAGACCAGAACACCTTCTCTGTCGAGCTGCCTTCCTCGGCTCGGTAGAATGCGGCGGCATCGGATACACTACGGGGAAGATCTACGAATGCCCCTGGAGAGCTCCGGATTCGGGTAAGTAACAAGTAGTTTACTTTTATATGTCTGCTTTGCATAGAGAATGCCTTACCCGCCGCTATCTTTTTCACCGCATCCAATTCCTGGAGAGCCTTCTGGGCTTCGGCCTTGGCAGATTTGGCAGTTTTAAGGGCCGCAGCAAGCTCGGACGCTCGCGTCTTCGAGTCGAGCTCCAAACTCTCATGTTTTTCCATGAGAGCCTGAAGCTCTTGCTGCACCTCGCCGACCTGCGCGTCAAATTTCTCCCGCTTGGTGCGCTCCGTGGCCGCTTTCTTCTCGGCCCCGGACAGTGCCTGCTTGAGGGTCGCCACCTCAGTTGTGGCCCCTACAATAAGCAGTGTACTCCTGTCATGTTTTGCAATTGCGTCTTCTTATAGGCATTTTTTCTATAAGGTATCTCTTACCTTCTTTCTCCTTGAGCTGCCGTTTGGCAAGGCCGAGCTCTTCCTCAGTCCGCTCGAGGCCCTGCTTCAGGGCACCCACCTCCGCAGTCAGTGCGGCGGTGGCCAGCAGCGAAGCCTACATACGTATATTGACTCCTTTTTAGTTAGACTCCTGCGATATTTAATAGATCCTCTATTCGGCTTTTCTTTCCGAACGCCAAACAGAGCATCAGGGGCTACTGTCTATGTGGTAATATTTTTACATATTTTTTACTTACCTCGAAGCCTGTTAGAAGGCTAGCACAAGCTTCAGTCAGTCCGCTTTTGGCGGACCGAACCTTCTGGACCACCGTACTCATGATGGTACGGTGCTCCTCGTCGATGGAGGCGCCCTTAAGCACCTCGAGCAGATTGTCTGGCGCCTCCGGTTGGACGGAGGACACCGGCTCAATAGGCTTGCTCCTCTTGGCAGGAGTTCACCTGCCGCGGTCCGGAACCAGTGATGATTCCGGCGCGGTGTCCGGCTTAAAGCCGGACTTGGAGGCCTGGGGGGTCTGGTCCCCTTTACTCATGGAGTCCGGGAGGTCGCCTCGCGGCTCCTCCTGGACCACCTCCTCTTGCCCCAGAGCTCGTCACGACACCACTTCGGCGTCATCCGCAGCACAGGGGGAGGCAGCGGGCGGAACTGAATTCACGTCTGATGAATCCAGGGAGCCGCTTGACGACTCGTCGAGCCCGTCCTTGGGCGGGCTGCATGATTACATTCGACATTAGGGAAAGCTGTGCAATAAAAGGAATATCATGAGTTACTCTGGTATCCGAACACTTACGATTTCGCTGGACGCTTGGCCCTGTCCGGCCACTCCTCTTCGTCCTCGTCGGCGTCGGGGGCGTAGTCCGGCAGAGGGGTTTTCCTCTTCTTGGACCCTTCGGCCTCCCCTACTGGGGCGGACTTCCTCTTCTTTCCTCCCCCCGCTGGAGGGGGAGAGGTCGCTTCTTCCTCCTCCTCGTCTTCACGGGAGGAGTGCGTCTCGGACTCGTCGGACGACAAGTCCGACACCACCATATGCCGGGAACTCTTTCGAGTCCCCGTGGCCTTCTTCTTCTTGGCCTTCTTCTCCGGCACCACATAAGGTGCCGGAACCAGCAGCTTCACTAGGAGAGCAGGGGCTGGGTCTTCGGGCAAGGGAGCCGGACAGTTAATCAGTCCGGACTTCGCCCGTCAATCCTGTCAAAGGTGAGGGAGTTTAGATCCCGCATAGAGTCAAACTATGAAGAAAACTTAACATCTTGTAAAAGATGAAAATATTTTACCTCGCCAGCAAGACGCTGCGAGCTGAATCCATGGTCTTCGGAGGCGGATGTGGGAGCCTCGACGCCTTTGGTTAGCCCCCTCCAGACATCTTCGAACGTCGTGTCGAAGAGCCTGCTCAGAGTTTGGTGCTGCGCCGGGTTGAACTCCCATAGATTGAAGTCCCGTTCTTGACACGGAAGGATCCGGCGGACGAGCATGACCTGGACTATGTTGACAAGCTTGAGCTGCTTGTTCACCAGGGACTGGATGCATTTTTGCAGTCCGGTCACCTCTTCTTTGTCGCCCCACGACAAGCCCGTCTCCTTCCAGGACGTGAGCCGCGTAGGGGGTCTAGATCAGAATTCAGGGGCTGCGGTCCACTTCGGATCGCGTGGCTCGGTGATGTAAAACCACCCTGACGGCCACCCCTTCAAGGTCTCCAAAAAGGAGCCCTCGAGCCATAGGACGTTGGCTATTTTGCCCGCCATGGCACCTTCGCACTCCGCCTGGTTGCCGCGCACCACCTTTGGCTTGACGTTGAAGGTCTTGAGCCAGAGGCCGAAATGGGGGCGGATGCAGAGGAAAGCCTCGCACACGACGATAAACGCCGAGATATTGAGGATGAAGTTTGGGGCCAGATCATGGAAATCTAGGCCATAGTAGAACATGAGCCCGCGGACAAATGGATGGAGAGGAAAACCCAGTCCGCGGAGGAAGTGGGGAAGGAATACTACCCTCTCATGGGGCATTGGGGTGGGGACAAGCTGCCCCTCCTCAGGAAGCCGGTGCGCGATGTCTTTGGACAAGTATCCGGCCTTCCTTAGCTTTTTGACATGGCCCTCCGTGACGGAGGAGACCATCCACTTGCCTCCCGCTCCGGACATTGTTGGAGAAGGTTGAGGTAGGAAGTGCGGGCTTGGGCGCTGGAGCTCGGGTGCGCAGAAGATGGATAGGCAAAGGAGGAAGAAGGCGTAGGTAAAAAGGTGGATCCTTATCCCCTTATATGGGCGGATGCGACTATGCGTCCCCACCGGCCTAGTAAAACTCGCTTGCCTCCCAAGCGCCATGATAAATGGCGCGGTTGGGTTACCCACGTCCGTATTGATGAGAATCCCGTAAATGGGGGACACGATCTCTGCTTTGACAAGACGTGCCAAGGAAACCACCTCGCAAAACACGCTGAGGTGGAAAAGTGAAAACGATTCGAATAAAGGCTTGGCCGTAGTGTGATGTCACGCTGCGGAATACGTGAGCAGATTAGATTTGTGTTAATATTATTCTCTCTGTGGCAATACGTGGAAACTTATTTTGCAGAGCCGGACACTACTCTTGGTGTTTACAAACTTCTATGAAGAATTTGGAGGAGGAACCCGCCTTGCAATGCCGAAGACAATCTACGCGCCGGACTCGTCGTCATTGAAGCCTGGTTCAGGGGCTACTGAGGGAGTCCTGGATTAGGGGGTGTCTGGGTAGCCGGACTATACCTTCAGCCGGACTCCAGGACTACGAAGATACAAGATTGAAGACTTCATCCCGTGTCCGGATGGGACTTTCCTTGGCGTGGAAGGCAAGCTTGGCGATGCGGATATTCAAGATCTCCTACCATTGTAACCGACTTTGTGTAACCCTAACCCTCTCCGGTGTCTATATAAACCAGAGGGTTTTAGTCCATAGGACAACTTCATCGTACAACAATCATACCATAGGCTAGCTTCTAGGGTTTAGCCTCCTTGATCTCGTGGTAGATCTACTCTTGTACTACCCATATCATCAATATTAATCAAGCAGGACGTAGGGTTTTACCTCCATCAAGAGGTCCCGAACCTGGGTAAAACATCGTGTTCCTTGCCTCCTGTTACCATCCGGCCTAGACGCACAGTTCGGGACCCCCTACCCGAGATCCGCCGGTTTTGACACCGACACCCACTTAGATAGACATCTCTCTAATCGTCTAAGTGATCACGTGATCCATATCAACTAAACCATGTCCGATCATTATGTGAGTTGGAGTAGTTTTCAATGGTGAACATCACTATGTTGATCATATCTATTATATGATTCACGCTCGACCTTTCGGTCTCCAATGTTCTGAGGCCATATCTGCATATGCTAGGCTTTTCAAGTTTAACCCGAGTATTTCGCGTGTGCAAAACTGGCTTGCACCCGTTGTATGTGAACGTAGAGCTTACCACACGCGATCATCATGTGGTGTCTCGACACGACGAACTGTAGCAACGGTGCATACTCAGGGAGAACACTTACACCTTGAAATTCAGTGAGAGATCTCTTATAATGCTACCGCCGAACTAAGCAAAATAAGATGCATAAAGGATAAACATCACATGTAATCAATATAAGTGATATGATATGGCCATCATCATCTTGTGCCTTTGATCTCCATCTCCAAAGCACCGCCATGATCACCATCGTCACCGGCTTGACACCTTGATCTCCATCGAAGCATTGTTGTTGTCTCGCCAACTATTGCCTCTATGACTATCGCTACCGCTTAGTGATAAAGTAAAGCAATTACATGGCGATTGCATTTCAAACAATAAAGCGACAACCATATGGCTCTTGCCAGTTGCCGATAACTCTGTTACAAAACATGATCATCTCATACAATAAAATTTAGCATCATGTCTTGACCATATCACATCACAACATGCCCTGCAAAAACAAGTCTACATCCTCTACTTTGTTGTTGCAAGTTTTACGTGGCTGCTACGGGCTGAGCAAGAACCATTCTTACCTACGCATCAAAAACCACAACGCGGTATACTGATTGCTTTTTAATCTTCAGAAAGAACCCTATTCATTGAATCCGATTCAACTAAAGCTGGAGAAACAGACACCCACTAGCCACCTGTGTGCGAAGCACGTCGGTAGAAACAGTCTCGCGTAAGCATACGCGTAATGTCGGTCTAGGCCGCTTCATCCAACAATGCCACTGAATCAAGAATCAACTAGTGACGGCAAGCAATATGTATATACTCACGCCCACAACTCCTTTGTGTTCTACTCGTGCATATAAGATCTACGCATAAACCTGGCTCGGATGCCACTGTTGGGTAACACAGTAATTTCAATTTTTTTTCCTACGCACATGCAAGATCATGGTGATGCATAGCAACGAGAGGGGAGAGTATCGTCTACGTACCCTCGTAGACCCTAAGCGGAAGCGTTATGACAACGTGGTTGATGTAGTCGTACGTCTTCACGATCGACCGATCTAGCACCGAAGGTACGACACCTCCGTGATCTGCACACGTTCAGCTCGGTGACGTCCCGCGAACTCATGATCCAGCAGAGCTTCGAGGGAGAGTTTCGTCTGCACGACGGCGTGATGATGGTGATGATGATGCTACCGGAACAGGGCTTATCCTAAGCAGCGCTACGATATAACCGAGGTGGATTATGGTGGAGGGGGGGCACCGCACACGGCTAAAAGATCAATGGGGTGCCCCCTCCCCCGTATATAAAGGAGTGGAGGGGGAGGAGGCCAGCCTCCTAGGCGCACCCCAAGGGGAGTCCTACTCCCACCGGGAGTAGGATTCCACCCCTTTCATGAGTAGGAGTAGGATGGAAGGAAGGAGAAGAGAGGGGGAAGGAAAAAGGGGCGCGCCCCCCCTTGCTAGTCCAATACGGACTAGAGGGGGAGGGGCGTGCGGCCTGTCCTGGCCGCCCCTTCCTCTCTCCACCAAGGCCCATGAGGCCCAATACACTCCCCCGGGGGTTTCGGTAACCCCCCGGTACTCCGGTATTCGTCCAAACTTACTCGGAACCCTTCCGATGTCCAAACATAGTCATCCAATATATCAATCTTTATGTCTCGACCATTTCGAGACTCCTCGTCATGTCCGTGATCAAATCCGGGACTCCGAACTATCTTCGGTACATCAAAACACATAAACTCGTAATACCAATCGTCACCGAACGTTAAGCGTGCGGACCCTACGGGTTCAAGAACTATGTAGACATGACCGAGACATGTCTCCGGTCAATAACCAATAGCGGAACCTAGATGCTCATATTGGCTCCTACATATTCTACGAAGATCTTTATCGGTCAAACCGCATAACGGTATACGTTGTTCCCTTTGTCATCGGTATGTTACTTGCCCGAGATTCGATCATCGGTATCTCAATACCTAGTTCAATCTCATTACCGGCAAGTCTCTTTACTCGTCTCGTAATGCTACATCCCGTAACTAACTCATTAGCTACATTGCTTGCAAGGCTTATAGTGATGTACATTACCGAGAGGGCCCAGAGATACCTCTCCGACAATCAGAGTGACAAATCCTAATCTTGATCCATGCCAACTCAACAAACACCATTGGAGACACCTGTAGAGCACCTTTATAACCACCCAATTACGTTGTGATGTTTGGTAGCACACAAAGTGTGCCTCCGGTATTCGGGAGTTGCATGATATCATAGTCATAGGAACATGTATAGTTATGAAGAAAGCAATAGCAACAAACTAAACGATCATTGTGCTAAGCTAACAGATGGGTCAAGTCAATCACATCATTCTCTAATGATGTGATCCCGTTAATCAAATGACAACTCATGTATATGGTTAGGAAACATAACCATCATTGATTCAACGAGCTAGTCAAGTAGAGGCAAACTAGTGACACTATGTTTGTCTATGTATTCACACATGTAATAAGTTTCCAGTTAATACAATTCTAGCATGAATAATAAACAATTATCATTATATAAGGAAATATAAATAACAACTTTATTATTGCCTCTAGGCATATTTCCTTCACTACACGCATGCTCCAAGGGGGATAGATTTGTAGTAAAAGATCATCGCTCGTCCCCGATCGCCACTCATAAGGAAGATAATAAATAAATAAATCAACCTCCGTGTTCAGCACATAACGGTTCAACATATGTGCATGCTACGGGAATCACAAACTTTAACACAAGTATTTCTACGAATCCACAATTACTCACTAGCATGACTCTAATATCATCATCTTTATATATCAAAACAAATGCAAGGCATCGAACTTCTCATCTATTCAATGCTCTTTATATGAATTTTTTATTATATCCCTCTTGGATGCCCATCATATTAGGACTAAATTCATAACCTAAGTAAATTACCATGCTGTTTAGAGACTCTCAAAATAATATAATTGAAGCATGAGAGTTCAATAGTTTCTATAAAATAAAGTCACCGCCGTGCTCTAAAAATATATAAGTACACTAGAGCAAACTGCCTAGCTCAAAAGATATAAGTGAAGCACATATAGTCTTCTAATAAATTCACGATTCATGCGTGTCCCTCTCAAAAGATGTGTACAACCAGAATGATTGTGGCAAACTAAAAAGTAAAGACTCATATCATACAAGACGCTCCAAGCAAAACACATATCATGTGGTGAATAGAAATACAGCCTCAAGTAAAATTACCGATGGATTGAAGATGAAAGAGGGGATGCCATCCGGGGCACCCCCAAGCTTAGATGCTTGCTTATCCTTGAATATTACCTTGGGGCGCCTTGGGCATCCCCAAGCTTAGGCTCTTGCCACTCCTTATTCCATAGTACATCAAATCTCTACCCAAAACTTGAAAACTTCACAACACAAAACTCAACAGAAAACTCATGAGACCCGTTAGTATAAAAAAATCACCACTTTCGGTACTATTGTGAACTAATTCTTTATTTATATTGGTGTAATATCTGTTGTATTCCGACTTCTCCATGGTTCATACCCACTAATACATCTCCAACGTATCTATAATTTTTGATTGTTCCATGTTGTTATATTATCAATCTCCAACGTATCTATTGACATAGTGCCAAGTGCTAGTTGTTGTTTTCTGCATGTTTTTTACATCGCAGGAAAGCAATACCAAATGGAGTCCAAATGCAACAAAACTTTACGAACATTTTTATGGGACTAGAAGACACCTAATGGGCCAAGGCTGTGCCTGGGGGGTGCTCCGAGGAGAGCACAACCCATCAGGGCGCGCCAGGAGGCCCAGGCATGCCCTGGTGGGTTGTGCCCACCTCGGGTGCCCCTCGGACTGCCTCTTTGCTCTATAAATGCCCCAATATTCCAGAAACCCTAGGGGAGTCGACGAAAATCAATTCCAGCTGCCGCAGAGTCCAAAACCACCAGATCCAATCTAGACACCATCTCGGATGGGGTTCACCACCTCCATTGGTGCCTCTCCGTTGATGCGTGAGTAGTTCTTTGTAGACCTTCGGGTCCGTAGTTAGTAGCTAGATGACTTCCTCTCTCTTGCCGAATTCTCAATACAATGGTCTCTTGGAGATCCATATGATGTAACTCTTTTTGCGGTGTGTTTGTTGGGATCGATGAACTTTGAGTTTATGATCAGATCTATCTTTTTATATCCATGAAAGTATTTGAGTTTCTTTGATCTCTTTTATGCATGATTGCTTATAGCCTCGTATTTCTTCTCCGATATTTGGGTTTTGTTTGGCCAACTTGATCTATTTATCTTGCAATGGGAAGATGTGCTTTGTAGTGAGTTCGATCTTACGGTGCATGATCCCAGTGACAGAAGGGGAACCGACACGTATGTATCATTGCTACTAAGGATAAAACGACGGGGTTTATCTCTACATAGATAGATCTTGTCTACATCATGTCATCTTTCTTATTGCATAACTTCGTTTCTCCATGAACTTAATACACTAGATGCATGCTGGATAGCGGTCGATGTGTGGAGTAATAGTAGTAGATGCAGGCAGGAGTCAGTCTACTAATCTTGGACGTGATGCCTATGTAATGATCATTGCCTCGATATCGTCATGATTATTTGAAGTTCTATCAATTTCCCAACAGTAATTTGTTCACCCACCGTTTGCTATTTTTCTCGAGAGAAGCCACTAGTGAAACCTACAGCCCCCGGGTCTCTGTCTCATATTATTTGTCTTTTCGATCTATTTTCCTTTACTTTTATTTTTAGATCTATTAAACCAAAAATACAAAAATACCTTGGTGTGTTTTATTCTTATTTATTTTATTTGGTGTTCGATCTATCAATCTACTACAATTTTATTCACGTCCGTTTGCCCATCTTGGGGCGCCGCTACCCGAAAGGGATTGACAACCCCTTTTACATGTTGGGTTGCGAGAAGTTGTTATTTGCGTGCAAGTGCTGTTTACGTTGTGTTGCCTGGTTCTCCTACTAGTTTGATAACCTTGGTTTCACATCTGAGGGAAATACCTACCGCCACTGTGCTGCATCATCCCTTCCTCTTTGGGGAAATACCGATGTAGCTTCAAGCCGCATCAAAAGGAATTTCTGGCGCCGTTGCCGGGGAGGATCTTCAACATATACCAGGTACCTAATCAAAAATATCATATCCTCGCAATTTACATTATTCGCCGTTTGCCTCCCATTTTCCTCTCCCCCACTTCACAAAAATTTGCCGTTTTATTCACCTCTCTTTTTGTTCGCCTTTTTCTCGTTCGATCTTTTGTTTGCTTGTGTTGCCATGTGCCTTCTGTATGCTTGCATCTTCGCTTACTAAAAATATATTCATATGGATCCCCATCCACTTGCTAATCTTTTTAAAAGATCCAATCATGATGGACCAATTGCTAGTGAGTTGAGTGCACTACATTATCTTTATGAAATTTTGCTTGAGAATCATGAATCTGAAAATTATGATGAAGAAATTTATGAAGTGATTCATATAGCTCGTTGAATGAAAAGCATGATTGCAATAATTTTACTATAAATTCCATTAATGTCAATTGTGCTAATAATATGCAAAACCCCAAGCTTGGGGATGCTTGTTTTGTCATGTCCGCTACTTATTTCAATGACCATGATTGGGGTGATAATGTTTCTTATGATCTTGAAAATTTATTTAAGCCTCATGATGAATATCTTTGCGATAATATTGAAAGTGGGTTTGGCAGAGTGTCAACTTTAGCTAAAAATAATCCCACATATTTGGAGAGTGTTCAATCTTATGAAATTTTTGATGAAAGTGGGTTTGGAGAGGACATGACTTTATTTGATGATAATCCCACTATTCTTGAAGAGTGTCAACTTTGCATGCGTGTGGATCATAAAGAGAAAATTTTATATGATAGTTATATTAATGAATTTGATTATGATCCTACATATAATTATTACGAGAGAGTAAAATATGGTTGTAGAAATTTTCATGTTATCAAATTCCTCTCGTTGTGTTGAGATTGTTAATGTTTTATTCCTCTCCTTTGCATATGCAAGATGTTTCTTGTCTTGATAATTTGTTTTCCTATAAAATTCTTATGCATAGGAAGTATGCTAGACTTAAATGTGTTTGTCACATGTTTCATGATGCTCTCCTTGTGTTTCGATTATTATCTGCTGTGTGAGCATCGTTGAAATATTATGCCTAGCTAAGGGCATAAACCTATAGCGCTTGTTGGGAGGCAACCTGATACGTCTCCAAGGTATCTATAATTTTTTATTGTTCCATGTTGTTTTATTATCAATCTTGGATGTTTTATAATCATTTTATAGTCATGTATATAATATTTTGGGTACTAACCTATTGACATAGTGCCAAGTGCCAGTTGCTGTTTTTTACATCGCAGAAAATCAGTATCAAACGGAGTCCAAATGCCATGAAACTTTACGGACATTTTTTACGGACCAAAAGGAAGATATTGGGCCCTGGTTGCACCTGGGGGGAGTCCCGAGGAGGGGACAACCCACCAGGGGGCACCAGGAGGCCCAGGCGTGCCCTGGTGGGTTGTGCCCACCTCGGGTGCCCCCCGGACCGCCTCTTTGCTCTATAAATACCCCAATATTCCAAAAACCCTAGGGAAGTCAACAAAATATTCATCCAGCCTCCGCAGAGTCCAGAACCACCAGATCCAATCTAGACACCATCTCGGATGGGGTTCACCACTTCCATTGGTGCCTCTCTGATGATGCGTGAGTAGTTCTTTGTAGACCTTCAGGTCCGTAGTTAGTAGCTAGATGGCTTCATCTCTCTCTCTTGATTCTCAATACAATGGTCTCTTGGAGACCATATGATGTAACTCTTCTGCGGTATGTTTGTTGGGATCGATGAACTTTGAGTTTATGATCAGATCTATCTTTTTAAATCCATGAAAGTATTTGAGTTTCTTTGATCTCTTTTATGCATGATCTCTTATAGCCTCGTATTTCTTCCCCAATATTTGAGTTTTGTTTGGACAACTTGATCTATTTATCTTGCAATGGGAAGAGGTGCCCGGTAGTGGGTTCGATCTTACGGTGCTTGATCCCAGTGACAGAAAGGGAACCGACACGTATGTATCGTTGCTACTAAGGATAAAAAGATGGGATCTATATCTACCGCCATAGATAAATGGATCTTGTTTACATCATGTCATCGTTCTTATTGCATTACTTCGTTTTTCCATGAACTTAATGCACTAGATGCCTGCTGGATAGCGGTCGATGTGTGGAGTAATAGTAGTAGATGCAGGCAGGAGTCGGTCTACTAATCTTGGACGTGATGCCTATGTAATGATCATTGCCTGGATATTGTCATAATTATTTGAGGTTCTATCAATTGCCCAACAGTCATTTGTTTACCCACTGTTTGCTATTTTTCTCGAGAGAAGCCACTAGTGAAACCTACGGCCCCCGGGTCTTCTTTCTCATATATTTGCCTCTGCGATCTATTTTTCTCTTGCTTTATTTTTAGATCTATTAAACCAAAAACCCAAAATACCTTGCTGCAATTTATTTTATTTGGCGTTCAATCAATCAATATTTACAACTTTCTCCGGTCCACGTGCCATTTCTGGTGCGGTTACCTAAAAGGGATTGACAACCCCTTTAACACGTTGGGTTGCGAGGTGTTGTTATTTGTGTGCAGGGGCTTTTTACGTTGTGTTTCTTTGTTCTCCTACTGGTTTGATAACCTTGGTTTCATATCTGAGGGAAATACCTACCGCCGCTGTGGTGCATCATCCCTTCCTCTTTGGGGGAAAAAACTAACGTAGCTTCAAGCGACATCACAACCCAATGAATAAAATTTATTTTTGCCTTTTTCTTTCTATTCTTGAGTGTTAGCACAATTATGCTACTATTATGATTGTGTTTTTTGTGTTTTAATTAGTGTTTGTGCCAAGTAAAGCCTTTAGGATCTTCTTGGGTGATAGTTGTTTGATCTTGTAGAAAAACAGAAACTTTTGCTCTCACGAAAACAATTCTCATTTTTACCAGAGCTCGATAAAATGCCATGCAGAAGATTAATATACAAATTTCTCAGGTTGTCCTAATCTTTTAGAATTTTTGGAGTTCCAGAAGTATTCAAAATAGTCAGATTGCTGCATACTGTTCTGTTTTGACAGATTCTATTTTCTTTGCGTTGTGTGCTTGTTTTGATGGCTCTATGGTTTTCTTTGATGAGTTTTTGCCATAGAAAAGTTGGAATACAGTAGATATAATGCAAAAACAAAATATGAATTAGTTTGGTACAGTACTATAGTAGTGATTTGCTTTCTTTTACTAACGGATCTCACGAAGGTTTTGCTGAGTTTTGTGTGATTGAAGTTTTCAAGTTTTTGGGTTATCTTACGATGGATGAAGGAATAAGGAGTAAGAAGAGCCTAAGCTTGGGGATGCCCCGGCATACCAAGCTATTATCCAAAAGAGAGCAAGCAACTAAGCTTGGGGATGCCCCGAGTGGCATCCCCTCTTTCTTCTAACGACCATCGGTATTTTACTCGAAGCTATATTTTTATTCGTCACATACTATGAGTTTTGCTTGGAGCGTCTTGTATGATATGAGTCTTTGTTTTTTTATTTTGTGTTTTAAGTCTTGATTCCTTGCTGGACACACCTATTTGAGAGAGCCAAAATTATGTCATGACTTGTTAGAATTGCTCTCTGATACGTCTCCAACGTATCTATAATTTTTGATTGTTCCATGCTATATTATATCCTGTTTTGGACATTATTGGGCTTTATTATACACTTTTATATTATTTTTGGGACTAACCTATTAACCGGAGGCCCAACCCAGAATTGTTGTTTTTGCCTATTTTAGGCTTTCATAGAAAAAGAATATCAAACGGAGTCCAAACGGAATGAAACCTTCGGGAACATGATTTTTGGAACGAACGTGATCCAGATGACTTGGACCCTACGTCAAGACATCAACCAGGAAGGCACGAGGTAGGGGGCGCGCCTACCCCCCCAGGCGAACCGTCCACCCTCGTGGGGCCCACGTTGCTCCACCGACGTACTCCTTCCTACTATATATACCTACGTACCCCAAACTACCAGATACGGAGCCAAAAACCTAATTCCACCGACGTAACTTTCTGTATCCACGAGATCCCATCTTGGGGCCTTTTTCGGAGCTCCGCCGGAGGGGGTATCGATCACGGAGGGCTTCTACATCAACACCATAGCCTCTCCGATGAAGTGTGAGTAGTTTACTTCAGTCCTACGGGTCCATAGTTATTAGCTAGATGGCTTCTTCTCTCTTTTTGGATCTTAATACAAAGTTCTCGCCCTCTCTTGTGGAGCTCTATTCGATGTAATCTTGTTTTGCGATGTGTTTGTTGAGATCGATGAATTATGGGTTTATGATCAAGTTTATCTCTGAACAATATTTGAATCTTCTCTGAATTCTTTTATGTATGATTGGTTATCTTTGCAAGTCTCTTCGAATTATCAGCTTGGTTTGGCCTACTAGATTGACCTTTCTTGCAATGGGAGAAGTTCTTAGCTTTGGGTTCAATCTTGCGGTGTCCTTTCCCAGTGACAGTAGGGGCAGCAAGGCCGTATTGTATTGTTGCCATCGAGGATAACAAGATGGGGTTTATATCATATTGCATGAGTTTATCCCTCTACATCATGTAATCTTGCTTAAAGCGTTACTCTGTTCTCTTGAACTTAATACTCTAGATGCATGAGTTTATATCATATTGCAAGATGGGGTTTATATCATATTGCATGAGTTTATACTCGAGAGAAGCTTCTAGTGAAACCTATGGCCCCCGGGTCTATTTTCCATCATATTAATCTTCCAATACATAGTTATTTCCTTTGCTATTTATTTTACTTGCATCTTTATTTCTCTTTATCATAAAATACCAAAAATATCATCTTATCATATCTATCTCACTCTCATAGGTGACCGTGAAGGGATTGACAACCCCTTTATCGCGTTGGTTGTGAGGAGTTTATTTTTTTGTGTAGGTGCGAGGGACTCGTGCGTGGCCTCCTACTGGATTGATACCCTGGTTCTCAAAAACTGAAGGAAATACTTACGCTGCTCTACTGCATCACCCTTTCCTCTTCAAGGGAAAACCAACGCAGTGCTCAAGTGGTAGCAAGAAGGATTTCTGGTGCCGTTGCCAGGGATTCTACGCAAAAGTCAACATACCAAGTACCCATCACAAACCCTTATCTCCCGCATTACGTTATTTGCCATTTGCCTCTCGTTTTCCTCTCCCCCACTTCACCCTTGTTGTTTTATTCGCCTCTCTCTCTATCCTCCCTCTCTTTCTCTATTCTCCTCTTTTTGCTCGTTTCTTGTTTGCTTGTGTGTCGGATTGCTTGCTTGTCACGATGGCTCAAGATAATACCAAATTGTGTGACTTTATCAATACCAACAACAATGATTTTATTAGAACTCCGATTGCTCCTCTTACCGATGCTGAATCTTGTGAAATTAATGCTGCTTTGCTGAATCTTGTCATAAAAGATCCGTTTTCCGGCCTTCCTAGTGAAGATGTCGCTACCCATCTAAACAACTTCGTTGATTTGTGTGATATGCAAAAGAAGAAAGATGTGGACAATCATATTGTTAAATTCAAGCTATTTCCTTTTTCGCTTAGAGATTGTGCTAAAGCTTGGTTTTCGTCTTTGCCTAAAAATAGTATTGATTTGTGGAATAAGTGCAAAGATGCTTTTATCTCTAAGTATTTTCCTCCCACTGAGATCACCTCTCTTAGAAACGATATTATGAATTTTAAGCAACTTGATCATGAACATTTTGCACAAGCTTGGGAGAGGATAAAATTAATGATACGTAATTGCCCTACACATGGTTTGAATTTGTGGATGATTATGCAAATTTTTATGTCGGATTGAATTTTACTTCTAGAAATCTTTTAGATTCGGCCGTGGGAGGCACTTTTATGGAAATCACTTTAGGAGAAGCTACTAAACTCCTAGATAATATTATGGTTACTTATTCTCAATGGCACACTGAAAGATCTACTAATAAGAAGTGCATGCGATAGAAGAAATTAATGTTTTTAGTGGTAAGATGGATGAACTTATGAAATTATTTGCTAATAAAAGTGTTTCTTCTGATGCTAATGATATGCGTTTGTCTACTTTGATTGAGAATAATAATGAATCTTTGGATGTGAATTTTGTTGGTAGGAATAATTTTGGTAACAACGTGTATAGAGGAAACTTTAATCCTAGGCCGTATCCTAGTAATTCCTCTAATAATTATGGTAATTCCTACAACAATTCTTATGGAAATTTTAATAAACCCTTTGATTTTGAATCTAATATTAAATAATTTATTACCTCGCAAAAGAATTTCAATGCTTTGATTGAAGAAATATTGCTTCAGATTGATGAGTTGGCTAGGAACGTTCATAGAATTTCTCTTGATGTTGATTCTTTGAAACTTAGATCTATTCCTCCTAAGCATGATATCAATGAGTCTCTCAAAGCCATGAGAATTTCCATTGATGAGTGCAAAGAAAGAACCGCTTGGATGCGTGCTAAGAAAGATTGCTTTATAAAAGCGTGTTCTTCTAGTTTTCATGATAATAAAGATGAAGATCTAAAAGTTATTGATGTGTCCCCTATTAAATCTTTGTCTTGTAGTATGAATCTTGGTAATGATGGGACTGAATATGATCCACCTTCACCTAGAAGGCGTTCCAAAAATTCGGAGTCTTTAGATCTTGATGCTAAAATTGTTAAAAGTGGGATTGAAGAAGTCAAAACTTTAAATATTAATGAACCCACTATTTTGGATTTCAAGGAATTTAATTATGATAATTGCTCTTTGATATATTGTATTTCCTTGTTGCAATCCATGCTAAATTCCCCTCATGCTTATAGTCAAAATAAAGCCTTTACCAAACATATTGTTGATGCTTTGATGCAATCTTATGAAGAAAAACTTGAGTTGGAAGTTTCTATCCCTAGAAAACTTTATGATGAGTGGGAACCTACTATTAAAATTAAGATTAAAGATCATGAATGCTATGCTTCGTGTGGTTTGGGTGCTCGTGTTTCCACGATTCCAAAGACTATGTGTGATTTGCTAGGTTTTCATGATTTTGATGATTGCTCTTTAAACTTGCACCTTGCGGATTCCACTATTAAGAAACATATGGGAAGAATTAATGATGTTCTTATTGTTGCAAATAGGAATTATGTGCCCGTGGATTTTATTGTTCTTGACATAGATTGCAATCCTTCATGTCCTATTATTCTTGGTAGACCTTTCCTTAGAACATTGGTGCAATTATTGATATGAAGGAAGGGAATATTAGATTCCAATTTCCGTTAAGGAAAGGCATGGAACACTTCCCTATAAATAAAATTAAATTACCTTATGAATCTATTATGAGAGTACTTATGGATTGCCTTCCAAAGATGGCAATACATAGATCTATCTTTGCTTTCATGCCTAGCTAGGGGCGTTAAACGATAGCGCTTGTTGGGAGGAAACCAAATTTTATTTTTATTCCTTTATTTTTGCTCCTGTTTAGTAATAAATAATTTATCTAGCCTCTGTTTTGGTTGTGTTTTTTGTGTTTAATTAGTGTTTGTGCCAAGTAGAACCGTTGGGAAGACTTGGGGAAAGTCTTTTTAACCTTGCTGTAAAAAACAGAAACTTTAGCGCTCACGAGAACTGCTGCCATTTTTATTTGGAAAGTGATATTTAGTTAATTATTTTTGAATATGATTAATAGATAAATTCCTCACGTCCATAAATTTATTTTAGAATTTTTGGGGTTCCACATCTTGCGTTAGCTACAGATTACTACAGACTGTTCTATTTTTGATAGATTCTGTTTTTCGTGTGTTGTTTGCTTATTTTGATTAATCTATGGCTCGTAAAATAGTTTATAAACCATGGAGAAGTTGGAATACAGTAGTTTTAACACCAATATAAATAAATAATGAGTTTATTACAGTACCTTGAAGTGGTGTTTTGTTTTCTTTCGCTAACGGAGCTCACGAGATTTTCTACTTTAAGTTTTGTGTCGTGAAGTTTTCACGTTTTGGGTAAAGATTTGTTGGATTATGGAACAAGGAGTGGAAAGAGCCTAAGCTTGGGGATTCCCATGGCACCCCCAAGATAATCTATGGACACCTAAAAGCAAAGCTTGGGATTCCCCGGAAGGCATCCCCTCTTTCGTCTACTTCTATCAGTAACTTTACTTGGAGCTATATTTTTATTTACCACATGATATGTGTTTTGCTTGGAGCGTCTTGTATTATTTGAGTCTTTATTTGTTTGTTTTCCACAATCATCCTTACTTCACACACCTTTTTGAGAGATACACTCATGATTCGGAAATTGTTAGAATACTCTATGTGCTTCACTTATATCTTTTGAGTTATATAGTTTTTGCTCCAGTGCTTCACTTATATCTTTTAGAGCACATTGGTAGATTTGTTTGTTCTCTCATGCTTCACTTATATTATTTTGAGAGTCCTACAAAACAGCATGGTAATTTGCTTTAATTATGTTAGGCATTCAAGATTAATAATAAAATTTTCTTATGAGTGTGTTGAATACTATGAGAAGTTTGAAACTTGATAATTGTTTTGAGATATGGAGATGGTGATATTAGAGTCGTGCTAGTTGAGTAGTTGTGAATTTGAGAAATGCTTGTGTTGAAGTTTGTGATTCCCGTAGCATGCACGTATGGTGAACCGTTATGTTAAGAAGTCGGAGCATGATGTATTTATTGATTGTCCTCCTTATGAGTGGCGGTCGGGGACGAGCGATGGTCTTTTCCTACCAAACTATCCCCCCTAGGAGCATGCACGTAGTACTTTGCTTCGATAACTAATAGATTTTTGCAATAAGTATGTGAGTTCTTCATGACTAATGTTGAGTCCATGGATTATACGCACTCCCACCCTTCCACCATTGCTAGCCTCTCTAATACCACGCACCTTTCGCCGGTATCATACACCCACCATATACCTTCCTCAAAACAGCCACCATACCTATCTATCATGGCATTTCCATAGCCATTCCGAGATATATTGCCATGCAACTTTCGTTTTGTTTATTATGACACGCTCCATCATTGTCATATTTGTCGGATTTCGGGTTCCGGCAGACCCTTGAGGTTCAAACACTAGGGTGCGCGCGGAGATCTCTCCCCTACTGATCTACGTCCAATCTCCTCGCATGATCTAAGCTGGAAACAACGAACAACACAAGGGACACGAGGTTTATACTGGTTCGGGCCACCGTTGTGGTGTAATACCCTACTCTAGTGTGTGGCGTGGTGGATTGCCTCAGGGGCTGATGATGAACAATACAAGGGAAGAACAGCCTCGCGAGAGGTGTTCTTGAGCTGGTGCAATGAACTGCTTGGGTGAGTTCAGTTGCCTCTCTCTCTCTCTCTGCTAGGGCTCTATCAGATCTCTGTGGTGGCTAGCTCTATTTATAGAGGCCATGAGCCTCTCCCCAAATAATGAGCGGGAAGGGCGCCAACAATTGGCCGTTTTGAAGGGCAACATCTAGTACAAGTTATCCTGACCAAAGGTGGTGTTCGGCTGCCAAAAGCACTGGTGATGACGTCGTCTTGGGCTCCACGGTGATCTCCGTCCTGCCGCTCAGTTGGTCTTGGTCTCGTTGCACTGGAATGGTAACCTTTGCCCGATGCCTTGGCCTGTGCTTGCTCCCTTTGCACCAACGGGGAAACAAGGACACTGCGCAGGCAGGCGCCCGCCTGGTCTCGATCGTCATGGCTTGCGTCACGGGCTCCTCGCGAGGTACCCCTGCCTTGATCTCTCCGCCTCCTCGCGAGCCTGCCTGATGAGGCTGCCTCTGAGGAAGCTTTCCGTCATCCGCCCCGTGAGGCTTGGCCCCTCGCGAGGATCTTGAGCTTGAGCTGATGAAGATGGGCCGCGCAAGGCCCCCACTTGAGCCACACCATAGGCTGCAGGCAGGCAAGTCTGGGGACCCCCGTTCCCAGAACACCGACAGTAGCCCCCGGGCCCAAGGCGCGCCCGGGCTTGGCCTAGTAGGGAAGCAAAGGGGCAAGCGCGAAGTGCCGCGGGCCCCAACAGCTCGCGGCCTTGGGCGCCGTGTGGCGATTGATTGGACGTGGGCGTCTGCGCTTCCCCACGATGCCTCGGTGGCTGCACGACTTGACAAGTCCCTGCATGCAAGAGACCGGTCATGATTACCTGCGATCGTGGTTCTCGGCGGTTGGCCTCCATCGGCTATAAGTACGGGGCTGCGTGAGCCCCTTCAGCCCATCCCTTCTTGCTGCTCCTTTTCTTCTTCTTGGCTACTCGCCGTTCCCATGGCTCCAAAGAGATTCTTGACCGCGGAGAAAGGAAAGGCCCGCCAGGCAGGGCCTGACTCCCCCTGACCAAGCGCGGTCGAGGCCACCCTCGCAAGTATTCCATGGTCCCCCTAGTGGCTTCCCGCGGCCATAGAGGCTGTTCCCTGCGCGGTGGTGAGCGCCCGGTTGCCGATGGGGGGCATGCCGTGGCTGTGCGCCCCCTAGGCCACGCTTTCGCTCTACGGAGGTGCTGCCAGAGTTCGTCGTGTGGTCGGCGGACCCAACCAACACCCGGCTCCAGCTCCCCCGTTTCTTCGTAGGTGAACTGCCGGCCAGCGCTCGGTGCGGCCTCTGGCTCCAGGAAGACGGCTGCTGCAGCAGGGCCTCCTGGGCTTCGCTGGAGGTCTCCGTTTCTGGGAATGGGGCCCTGACCTGCGGCTGGCAAACGTTTGCCCGCGCGCGCGGCCTGGGCCGGCGGTGCACCCTATACTTCAAGTTTGATGGCGACGCCACCCTCTACGTGAGGGTGTTCGGTGAAGACGGTCGCCGTGCTGGGTGCTGCCCCGAAGACGACGACCGCGGCCGCTTGCCCAGCCCCGGCACTGACCAGGACGAAGACGGCGACAGGCGTACAGGCGGCGGTGCTCGGGGTTCGCTGAGCTTCGGTGACTCCCTCTCAGGCAGCAGCTCCTCCAGCGGTGGCCGCGACCAGCCTCCGCGCCGTCGCGCCCGCCCGGTGAAGGTAGCAGGTCAGCCCGCTGTCGCTCCCCGGTGAAGCGAGAGGAGGGATCCGCTCGAACCCTCGCTGTGGGTTGGTGCAGGACGAATCGCGCCCATTTTGTTTTCCTTCTTTTCCTGCGCAAAAATAGAAGGTAGTATAGGGCCCCGCGGGGGCGTGTTAGAACTGCTGCTGTTAACCATCGCGCTGCTTCTGCTATTTCTGCGCTGTGTTTCCGCGCCATGCACCCATGTGCGAGAATTATTTTAGCTCAGTGGGGCTTGACGCGGTCCTCGCCTCCCGAGGCCGTGGCCCCGCCGTGTGCTTCGTGCCCTGCAAGGATTAGTAGGAGGGGTAACTTTCGGTCTCGGTCGTGGGGGCGATCGGCCCAGGTCCTGCGCTCGTGTCGCGATGCCTGTGGGGCACGGACTGGGAGGGGTGCTCCCGTAGAGGACTCAGATAGGAAAGCTCCAAACGATCGGGGCAGAAAACACTCGCGAGGGCGCCCGCGAACCTCCCTCGCAAGACTTGTGCGAGAGAAAATGAGGCAAGCGAGTGAAAAAGACAAAGAGTCACAAGCCAGGAACGTCAACAGCTTCAATGAAACTTCAAACGGGAATAAACAAGCCAACTGTAGAAAGCAAATGGAAAAGCCGCGTCCGGCACCTATTCTAGTCTTCGATGTCTTCTCACCAGCGCGGAGCCAAGTGCTGCCACTGGGCGTCGGCGGGAGCCCCCGAGGCCCGAGGGCGGCACTCCGGAGACTCCGGGGCGTGTACAACCCCACTCATTATTACGTGAGAGTGTCACGGGCGGTGAGCTTCACATGCATTGGCCTTCTTCACAGGCATCGGGCCTTTCCCGAAATGCGGCAGCTTCACAGGCTTGGCCTTCTTCACAGGCACCGGGCCTTTCCCAAAACACGATAGCTTCACAGGCATTTTCCTTCTTCACAGGCACCGGGCCTTTCCTAAAACACGGCAGCTTCACAGGCATTTCCCTTCTTCACAGGCATCGGGCCTTTCCCAAAACACGACAGCTTCATAGGCATTTGCCTTCTTCACAGGCACCGGGCCTTTCCCAAAACACGACAGCTTCACAGGCATTTGCCTTCTTCACAGGCACCGGGCCTTTCCTAGGTGCTAGGCCTCGCTCAGGGATAGAACCTCCGGAGATGTTGAATGTTCCACGTGTTCTGGATGGGTACCCCCTCCGTGGTCTCCAAGCACGCGGAGCCAGGCCTAGAGACATGAACAACCTTGAATGGGCCCTCCCACATGGGAGAGAGCTTGTGCAGCCCCTCCCCAGAGAGAACCCGTCTGAGTACGAGATCCCCTACCTCAAGAGTTCTGGGGCGGATGTTGCGGCAGTGGTATCGTCGCAGCGCTTGTTGATACCTTGCCGCTCGCAGCATGGCTTCTCGGTGGCGGTCCTCCCCCATCACAAGATCCATCCCCCACATGGCGTCCTGCTGCATCTCGTCGAACGCCAGGACCCGTGCGGAGCGACGCCTGACCTCGTGAGGGAGAACAGTCTCTGCTCCGTAGACGAGGAAGAACGGGGTCTCGCAAGTCGGCTTGGTCGCAGTTGTGCGGATTGACCATATCACGGACTAGAGCTCGTCGTACCAGCCCCTGCCACAGGCCTCCGGCTTCTTCTTAAAGGTCCTGGCTTTGAGGCCCCTGAGGACCTCCGCGTTGGCTCGCTCGGCCAGGCCATTGCTCCGGGGGTGTGCTACCGAAGCGTAGCATATCTGCGTTCCAAGGTTAGCACAGTATGTTTTGAAGAGATTACTGGTGAATTGCAAACCGTTGTCGGTGATGATGCGGTTGGGCACCCCAAATCGGCTCACGAGGCCCTTGATGAACTTGACCGCGGAGCCTGCCAGGATTGTGCAGACGGCTTCCACCTCAGCCCATTTGGTGAACTTGTCCACAGCGATGTAGAGGTAGCGATAGCCCCCTGGCGCCCGAGGAAACGGGCCCAGAATGCCCAACCCCCAAACTGCGAATGGCCATGAGAGGGGTATAGTCTGTAGACCCCCCGCAGGCTAATGGATCTGCTTAGTGTGAAACTGGCAGGCCTCGCAAGCCTTCACCAGCTCAACGGCATCGATGAGCGCCGTGGGCCACTAGAATCTACTACGGAACACCTTGCCGACGAGGGTTCGTGACAACGAGTGGTGCCCGCAGTCTCTGCCGTGTATGTCCACTAGTAGCTCCTTCCCTTGCTCTCGGGAGAGGCAACGTAGGGACACGTCATTTGGTCGCTTCCTGTAGAGCTCTCCATCCTTGATGCAATAAGCTATGGCCTGCCGCGCTACACGCTCCGCTTCCTCCTCGTTCTCCGGCAGAGTCCCTTGCATCAGGTAGTTCTTGAGCTCCGGGATCCAACACCCTTCCTGAGGCTTTAACGCCAGGAGCAGGCATGCCCCTGAGGCCGGGCCGCAGACCGGGCCTCCTGAGGCAGGCGGCTGAGGGAGCTCCTCCCTTGGTTGCGCCGTGCTCGACAGTGACGACAGCGCCGAAGGTTTGAAGAGCCGCTCCTCGAAGACGCCAGGCTCCTGAGGCAGCCGCCGAGATGCCTTCTTGGCAATGTCATCAGCTTCCTGATTGGTGCCCCGGGGCACGTGTTGCAACTCCAACCCCCGGAACTGTTTCTCCATCTTGCGAACCTCAGCGAGGTAGGCTTCCATGTGCTCGTCCTTTGGCTCATATATCTTGTTGGAGAAGTTGACGAGGAGCTGCGAATCGCCCTTGATGATGAGGCGCTTTACCCCTAAGGTAATTGCGGCCTTCAATCCTGCTATTAGGCCTTCGTACTCCGCTATGTTGTTGGAGATCTTTTCTCCGTGCTGGAAGGAGAGTTGTACGATGTAGTAGAGTTTGTCCTGGGTAGGGTATACGAGCACTGTGCCAGCTCCTGCACCGTGTCGGGAGAACGCCCCATCAAAGTACATGACCCAGCCGTCCGGTGCTTCACTTCCCGGGGAAAGTGATCGGTCTTCGCCTGCCTCGAGACCCGTCGCTTCTGCCCATTCTGCCATGAAATCCGCAAGTGCGGCTCCCTTGATGACTTTGGTCGTACTGAATTCTAGCTGAAATGCCTGTAGTTCAATGTTCCATTCATCGACCGTCCCAGCTGAGTTGGGGCTCCTGAGTACTCTTTCCAAGGGGTATGCTGAGACGACTTTGATGGGATGGCCTTGGAAGTAGTGGCGCAGCTTGCGTGAGGCCACTAGTAGCGCGAGGAGGAGTTTTTGAGGCATGGGGTACCGTGCCCTTGCATCCCGTAGCATCATGCTGACGAAGTACACGGGATGCTCGACGAGGTTGAGGGTGCTGGCGCAGCTTGCGTCCTCTGGAGGTTGAGGCGTCTCTTGAGACGACGGAGCCCCCAGTGCTTGGTCGCCTGAAGAGGCCTCTCCTGCTCCGGGTGCGTTCTCCTGCTGCGGCTGTTCCTTTCCGGCTGCGGTTGCGGCCTTCGCAAGGCCCTCCCGGCTCTGCTTTGCTTCAGTTCGGACGGTCGATGTGGCCTTGGCACAACGCTCCTCCCTGACTGCCACCAGGGCTGCGCTAGCGGAGTAGGGGGTGGCCGCAAGGTAGAGCACTAGGGGCTCCTGAGGACGCGGAGCTACCATCACCGGTGGGCTGGTAAGGTACCTCTTGAGGTCTTGGAATGCCTTGTCGGCCTCTTCGGTCCATTCGAAGGGGCCCTTTTTCTTCATTAGCTTGAAGAAGGGCAGCGCTCGTTCCCCCAGCTTGGAGATGAAGCGCCCCAGCGCAGTTACACGCCCGGTGAGCTTCTGCATTTCTCTGAGGGTCCTTGGCGGGCTCATGTCTTTGACTGCCTTGACCTTCTCCGGGTTGGCCTCGATGCCCCTGTGGGACACGAGGAAACCCAGGAGCTTGCCCGAGGGGACTCCAAACACGCACTTCTCCAGGTTGAGCCGTAGGTCCACTTCGTTGAGGCTCGCAAAGGTTTCTTCCAGGTCCGGTATCAGGGTTCTTGCCTCACGAGACTTCACCACAATGTCATCGACGTAAGCTTCAGCGTTCCTCCCGAGCTGCCGGCCTAAGGCAATGTGCATCAGCCGCTGAAAGGTCACGCCTGCGTTGCGCAACCCAAATGGCATGCACGTATAGCAGTACACTCCACACGGGGTCAGGAAAGCCGTCTTCTCCGCGTCTTCTACCACCATCTTGATCTGGTGATAGCCCGAGAAGGCATCCAGGAAGCACAATAGGTCACACTCTGCGATGGAGTCGACTATCTGGTCAATGCAGGGGAGCGGAAATGGATCCTGCGGGCAGGCCTTGTTGAGGTTGGTGAAGTCGACACACATGCGCTCCTTTCCTCCCTTTCTTGGCACAACGACCGGATTAGCCAGCCAATCAGGGTAGCGGACCTCGCGGATAAATCCTGCTGCCTCTAGCTTCCGGGTCTCTTGAACGATGAAAGCCTGTTTCTCAGTGGACTGCCGCCTCGCCTTGTGCTTCATGTGGCGCACATTGGGGCACACGTTGAGGTGATGCTCAATCACTTTCCTTGGGACCCCTGCTAACTGATCAGGTTCCCACGTGAACACCTTCTTGTTCGCACGCAGGAACCTCACCAGGGCCTCCTCCTGCTCGGGCTCGAGGTTGGCCCCTATGGTGAAGGTGGCGCCAGTTGACCCGTCCTCGTCGACTGGTACCTGCTTGGTTTCTGCCTTGTCTTGGGTGAATAGATGCTTCTTTTTAGCCGGTGCATCCCCCTTGGGCTCAAGGGCGTCGGTGCTAGTGTGTTGTGCCACCGCGGCCGCCCTAAAAACAAGCTGGAGGACCTGCAGCGCATCCCTTGTGTCTCCTAGCACAGTGAGGACGCCGCTGCTCCCAGGCATCTTCATGAGGTTGTACGCCGGGTGAGTTGCTGCCATGAACCGAGCCAAGGCCGGATAGCCAAGGATGGCATTGTAGGGGAGGCCAATGGGGGCGATGTCGAAGTCGATCAGCTCTGTGCGGAAGTTGTCGCAGGTGCCGAAGGTCACTAGGAGGCGGATCTGACCCAAGGAGGCGGTGGAACCGGCTCCGACGCCCGAGAAAGGCCTGCTGGGTTGGAGCCGCTCTAGCGGCACGTGGAGGAGGCTGAAGGCCTCCACCGAGAGCACGTTGAGGCCGGCACCACTGAGGGAGTCCTGGATTAGGGGGTCTCCGGACAGCCGGACTATATCCTTTGGCCGGAGTGCTAGACTATGAAGATACAAGATTGAAGACTTCGTCTCGTGTCCGGATGGGATTCTTCTTGGCGTGGAAGGCAAGCTAGGCAATACAGATATGGATATCTCCTCCTTTGTAACCGACCTTGTGTAATCCTAACTCTCTCCGTTGTCTATATAAACAGAAGGGTTTTAGTACGTAGGACAACAATCACAACATACTATCATACCATAGGCTAGCTTCTAGGGTTTAGCCTCTCTGATCTCGTGGTAGATCTACTCTTGTACTACCCATATCATCAATATCAATCAAGCAGGACGTAGGGTTTTACCTCCATCAAGAGGGCCCGAACCTGGGTAAAATATTGTGTCCCCTGCCTCCTGTTACCATCCGGCCTAGACGCACAGTTCGGGACCCCCTACCCGATATCCGCCGGTTTTGACACCGACATTGGTGCTTTCATTGAGAGTTCCTCTGTGTCGTCGCCGTTAGGCTTGATGGCTCCTACTATCATCGATAGCGATGCGGTCCAGGGTGAGACTTTTCTCCCCGGACAGATCTTCGTATTCGGCGGCTTTGCACTGCGGGCTAATTCGCTTGGCCATCTGGAGCAGATCGAAAGCTACGCCCCTGGCCATCAGGTCAGATTTCGAAGCTTAAACTACACGGCCGATATCCGTGGAGATTTTATCTTCGACGGATTCAAGCCTCTGCCTTGTGCGCCACGCGGTCACGATGAGCATGATTTAGCTCTCCCATTGGACAGTGTTAAGGAGATCACACCGGCAGCCGCTGCGACCCTCAATTCAGAGCCAGTCGCGCCTTTCGCGGACGGGTGGATGGACCCCGCCACGGAGGCCTTACCCTCAGCGGTGATCGAGCTGAACATCGACCTTGCCTTGCACGGGAGCCGTGTTGTTAAACTGCCGGATCCTTCTCCGGCCACGGACTCCGAACCGCCTGCGCCCGTTCCTATTGAATCCGATTGGGCGCCGATCATGGAGTTTACCTCCGCGGATATTTTTCAGCACTCGCCCTTTGGCAACATACTGAACTCATTAAGGTCTCTCTCCTTGTCAGGAGAATCCTGGACGAACTATGTCTGGCAAGATCGGGATGCGGACGACGAAGAAATTCGACGCCCACCCACCACACACTTAATAGCCACTGTCGATGACTCAACCGATATGCTCGACTTCGACTCTGAAGACATCGACGGTATGGACGACGATGCGGGAGGCAAAGAGGAACCACCGCCCACAGGGCGCTGGACGTCCACCTCATCATATGACGTATACATGGTGGACACACCAAAAGAAGACGACGACGAGGAACGGAAGGATGCAACGAAGGCTTGTTCCCTCGAGAAGCAGTCAAAGCGGCCGCCCCAAATCCCGCCTCGGCAGAAATAACGATCATACAGACCCAGCGTTGGAGCAGGGCAAACCACCGCCAGACCACGGCAATACGGAGAATCAAACCGAACAAACCAATTCTGTCAAAGATAATAGTCCGGATGACATAACGCCGGACAGGCTCCCGGAGCAGCAGAATGCCCGTCAAAGGCTTGTTGCCACCGCGTGGAGTCTGAAAAAGCAGAAGCAAAGGCTCAAGGTTGTGCAGGACACACTCCAAATCAGATGGAGTAAAGTACTCAACACAGTAGCGAAGTACGGCGGCAATCGCCCCACCAAGAGCTACCCAAAGCGGAAGTTGCTACCTGAATTCGATGAGGAGGCCTCAGACCCCCCACAACCAAAAATTAAAACAGCCATCTGGCCAGATAGATGACCTCACGGCCAACGTACAGCGGCAAGCAACGCCGCACATAAGCCAATACGCGGTCTACGCGAGGGCTCGCATCAAAAGGACGGCGAAACCAGATCCATCTATGGACCACGCAAGCGTGCTCCAGCATACGATGCAACACAACAAACATCCGAACAACGCGGTACACCTAGATATAGGGGTGCGGCACACCCCCTATGTTTCACTGATGAGGTGCTGTACCATGAATTTCTAGAGGGATTCAAACCCGTAAACATAGAGGCATACGATGGAACAACTGACCCTGGGGTCTGGATTGAGGACTATATCCTCCATATCCACATGGCTCGGGGAGATGATCTCCATGCCATTAAGTATTGGGCCATTTGCATTTTTGTCCCTAACTCGAACCACCTAATCAGATATACCCCTAATTCGAAAGCCTGCTCAAATTTGCCCCTCCGCTGTTAGGTGCCCTTATAGAAATGCCCTTTTGCGCCGTTACCGTCCGGTCAAACAGCTTTGACCGTCTTGAAAAAAATAGCAAAAAAAATCTAAAAAATCTAAAATTTTGTGAGATCGAAGATACTCATGTGCCCAAGGTGTGTGCAAATTTTTGTGCAATTTGGACATTCCAGGAGCTCATGGCGAGGAAAAAAAGTTAATCTGCACACTTGTGAACAATAAATTTGAAATAAAATAGCAAAAAAATTTAAAAAATATGAATTTTTTTGGCATAAATGTGGCTTGGGTGCACAAGGTGCTTGGAAGTTTTTGTGATCAAATGACATGCGAGGAGCTCTAGCAAGAAAAAACAAAATAGTCATTTTTTCCCAAGTTTTTTCCTGAGCCAAATTTTGTTTTTTTATCTACAAGCCCCACCAATGTCCAAACACAACAAAAATTTGCATGCAGCTTGCAGACCCGAGTCTCTTTGATGCCAAAAAATTTCATATTTTTTTGAATTTTTTTGAATTTACTGTTCACATGCTTACATATTTATTGTTTTTCCTCTAACATGAGCTCTTGGAATGTACGAACAACACGAAACTTTGCACGCACCTTGTGAACCTGAGTATCTTTGATCCCACAAATTTTCAGATTTTTTAGAAATTTTTTGCTATTTTTTTCAAGATGGTCAAAGCCCTTTGACCGACTTTGACCTGCTTTGACCGGACGGTAACGGCACAGAAGGGTATTTCTGTAAGTGCACCTAACAGCGGAGGGGAAAATTTGAGCAGGCTTTGAAATTAGGGGTAAATCTGAGAGTGGGCGCAAATTAGGGGCATAGATGTAAATGTCCCTTAAGTATTTACCCCTCAAACTCAAAGGGCCAGGTCGGCACTGGCTTAAGAGCCTCCCCGAAAGCTCCATTGGAAGTTGGGAAGAACTCGAAGACGCCTTTCGGGCAAATTTTCAAGGGACTTATGTCTGACCTCCGGACGCGGATGATTTGAGTCATATAACTCAACAGCCCGGAGAGTCAGACCGAAAGCTTTGGAACATGTTTCTTACTAAAAAGAACCAAATTGTCGACTGTCCGGACGCCGAAGCCTTGGCAGCTTTTAAGCATAGCGTCCGTGACGAATGGCTTGCCAGACACCTCGGCCAAGAAAAGCTGAGAACAATGGCAGCATTAACAAGCCTCATGACCCGCTTTTGCGCGGGTGAGGATAGCTGGCTAGCCAGATGCAGCACCAGCGACGCCAGTACATCCGAAGTTAGAGATGGAAATGGGAAATCACGGCGCAACACCAATAACAAACGCTGGAATAAAGAAGACAACACGAAGAGCACGGTAGTAAATGCCGGATTCAAAAGCTCTCGGCCATGTCAGCAAAATCCGCCCTCTAAAGGCGCCAGAGACGAACTGTCCAGCCTAAACAAAATTCTGGACCAAATATGTCAGATCCATAGCACCCCTGGTAAACCCGCTAATCATACCCACAGAGAATGTTGGGTCTTCAAGAAGTCCGGCAAGCTCAATGCCGTACACAAGGGGGAGGATACACCAAGCGAAGACGAGGATGAGCCTCTCAAGCAAGACACTAGGGAACAAAAGAAATTTCCACCAGAAGTCAAAACAGTAAACGTGTTACACGTGATCAAGGGGAGAAACAAAACGGCACTCCCAGAAAAATATGCCCAAGGGCCTATCACCGCGGAGTCCTGCCACTGGTCGTCTCAACCGATCACTTTCGATCAACGTGATTACTCAGCAAGTATCCGGCGTGCAGGATGGGCTGCCCTGATATTAGACCCAATAATTGACGGATACCACTTCACACGAGTCCTGATGGACGGTGGCAGCAGTCTAAACCTGATATACCAGGATACAATCCGCGAAATGGGGATAGACCCAACGAAAATTTGCCATAGCAATACTACCTTTAAAGGAGTAACGCCAGGCCCAGGGGCTCATTGCATGGGCTCCCTGCTACTAAAGGTTATATTCGGCTTCCCCGATAACTTCCGTAGCAAACATTTAACCTTCCACATCGCTCCGTTCCAAAGTGGCTATCAAGCACTACTTGGACGCGAAGCTTTTGCTCGCTTTAATGCAATACCACATTACGCTTCCCTGACGCTCAAAATGCCCGGTCCACGCGTCATCATTATAGTGAACGGAAGTATTAAGCGATCCTTGCGCGCCGAAGAGAATGCGACTGCCTTGGTAGCCGCACACGAAAAACGGCCTCGCCGACTAAAGTATTTGATAGGTCGTCAAGACCACGGACGCGGTTAGACGAGTCCGGCGCAGCTATATGTAATTTATACCGGATTGATGGCCACAACCCTATTACAAATACAAGGGGCCCAACGCGCGCAGACAAGTGGCAATTTATACTCATTTCTAGTTATACATGGTTTCTTTAAAAACTATCTCTCTGCACGACAACTTTTTCACCTAAATTCCTCTCTTTTACAGATGACCATCGTGCTACACCCGTCCAGGATACGGCACAACGGAGACACAGGCGCAGACATGCAGCAGGGACCCGTTCCAAGGATTCTTTTTAGATTAAGACCCTGCGTAAACCTTTTTACTGTCTCTTGTTGATACACATCCACCAAATTCTCAGCACAATTGAGAAGGATGCTGACGTCTTGGCATGTGGCCACGTCAGAATAATGCACGTACCTGGACACAAGGGGCTTCTTACAAAGGCCACTATTTAGGCCCGGTTTATACCATAAAGACCGAATACCTTAGGGAGTTTGGCCTTATATGCATCAGCTCAGAATCATTGTCTTTGGTCAAATGTTGGGTCTGCCTGGCTCCTGTGTTTTGGTGCCTTATGTTCCGCTTTATCGGCTAAGGCAACACCAGGAGAACTACTGCGATTGTGCCCTGGTTCATCCGGATGAGCACCTCAGTAGAGAAAGCCGAAAACTGACTGTCATGATATAGCGTGAGACTGGTCAACCACTCGATGACCTATCGGAATGTTAGAATTCCTCCGCATTAACGAAGGGCCGTTTTCCGGCCAGGCATGTACGCACCCCAAGATCGGGAGAGTGCGGAGCCACCAGGGGCTATCTAGTAGCCCCACTGTCAAACTCCTATGGCTAAGTGAAAGTGTTAAAGCATTATAGTCCGGTTGCCTCGTTCGCTACGCTATCACCTCCTTAATAGGACCAAGACGTTGGGTTAAGTGTGAACACATGTTTTTCGTGAGCACCTCCGCATTATATGCGTGGGGGTTGAAGCCGACGGCTGCAATCTTTCAGGTTATACACATGTATACACAAACGGCCGCACAGGAGGCATCATACTACTTTCAGGAAAAAGTATAAACATAGCCTTATAAAATTTCATAAAAGCATTGTGTTTACAATGAGAATACATATCACTCAAACATAATATTCTTCGAGCACTGGGCCTCTATCAAACGAGCACCCTCAAGAACCTCCTCGAAATAGTGCTCGGCAGCCACTCGGCCTATGGCCGAACCCTGCGCCGCAACAGTGGTAGTGTCCATCTCCGCGCAGTATGCTTTAGCATGGGCAAGGGCCATCCGCGAGCCTTCTATGCACGCCGACCTCTTCATCGCTTTAATGCGCGGCACCGCACCAAGGAACCGCCGCACTAAACTAAAATAGCTGTTCGGCTTTGGCTTTTCCGGCCATAGCTGATCCACGACAGACCTCATGGCGAGTCCGGATAACCTATTTAGTTCGGCCCATTCGGCTAGCTAATCAGTCAATGGAAGCAGACGCTCTGGAACGTTGAATTGCGACTAGAACAGCTTGTCCACTTCACGATCTGTTTGACCTTGGAAGTATTTGGCCGCATCGGCAGCGCTCGTCACCAAGTCCATGTACACATCTGCTGAACTCCACAGCCGATCCAGAGGGGCATACCGTGGATCTCCGAACTTCCTCCGTAGCATGAAGGGCTTCCCAGCCGCAATATCCCTGGCTTCCCACAGCTCCTCCTTCTTCGCTCTCATCGCAGAGCGGGTGTCTTTGTCCGCCATCGTGGCCTTCTCAAGGTCCGTTGCCTTCGCTCGGTTTTCTTTTTCAAGGAGCCGGCAACGGTCGGCAGTGTATTTTAATTCTACGGCCATCTTGGCCATCTTCTCTTGGCTCTCGCAATGTGCGGCCTTCTCGGCTTTCAACTCTTCGGCCGCCTTTAAAGCAGCTGCATTACTAATCCTCGCTTGTTCCTTGGCTCGGGGAAGTTCTACCCGCAAGGTTTCCACGGTGGCAGCTCCATCTGCAGTCACAACATATTAAAGATATTGGCATCATGTTGCTCTTACTATGTGGCGTTCACTAGATAATAACACTTACCCTGTGCCTCGTCAAGCCTCTTGCTAACAAGCTCGATGTCGGCGTCTGCCGCATCCAGTTACCGTTTTAATTTGGCAAACTCACTAGTCCGGCTAGCCACCGGAGCTTCCACCACCTGCACATAAGGGAAGTCTGGTTATTGCCTGGGACTATAATCTCTGTTCGCCGCCGTTCTTGATGATAACCAGAGTCTCAGGGGCTACTATCTACACAGGGCACACCTAACATGTGCGGTACTATCACATATTATCTCACATACCTCAAAGCCTGTCAGTGGACTTATAAAGGCTTCATGTAATCCGCTTTTGGTAGACGAAATTCTCTCCATCACCGTACTCATCAGCGTACGGTGTTCTTCTGAGATGACCGCTCGCCCCACCAGTTCCCTCAGAACGTTCGACCGCATACCAGACGGTGCCGGACTCTTTTGTTTGCTCTCTTCGGGAGCCGGACGCTGGGGACTTCGGGGGTCTATGGGATTATCTTCTGGCCTCACCATATCCGGAGAGGCCCTCCGTGACAACACTTCGGGGTCGCCCGCTTCTTGAGCGGTGGAGTCCGGGGGAGGCGTTTCGATCTCCATCATCTCTAGAAGAAGATCCCCCGAAGATGAGCTAAGCTGAGAGGGGCTAAGGCCCGAACTGCAAGACATATGCAGCGGTTATTTTCTCAGAAGAAAGATAGTATACCTTCACTATTAAAGTATTTTTTGGATCACTTACGACTCCTTGGAGGGCTGATCCCCCCGCGGAGTTTGTGCGGCAAAAGCACCACCCGAGGCAGGACCCTCAGTGGGAGACTTCTTCTCCCGTTTGGAGGCCTCGGCTTCCGGATCCTCGGAAGCAGTCCTTTTTCTCCCCCGGTTATCCTCCTTCATGGAGACGCTCATTCCCTCGGTTGGAACTGGTAGCGATGGGGGACCGCGTCTGCCCGTATTATCCCCCCGTATCTTCCTTCGAGGGCTCTGGGCAAGGTGCGAGCTCGAGCATCTTTTCCAATACCGGATTTTCCAAACCCTCAGGGAGGGGGGCCAAACACCGAATCATCTTCGCCTTTGTTAGCCAGTCCTTGTCAAAGAGCGAACTCTCAGAAATAACTTCATGATGAATAAAAGACAGTGTGTTTGGCTAGGCGATTTCTTACTTGTTCGGCGGCGCGGTTACTGCTCAGGCCCACGTCCTCGGTAGTATCCGGACACTCTATTTGAGGTCCGAAGAATGACTTGTACATCTCCTCGTGCGTCAGGCTGAGGAAACTTTGAATAGCACGCGGTCCTTCTGGGTTGAATTCCCACAAGCGAAGGGGCCGGCGTTTGCAAGGCTGGACTTGACGAACCAGCATAACTTGTATTACCACGACCAAATTAAAATCTCCCTCGAAGAGATCTCGAATGCGGCTTTGCAATATAGGCACGTCCTTGGCTGGACCCCAGCTCAGACCTCTGCTAATCCATGACATTAGACATGGTGGGGGGCCCGAGCGGAAAGCGGGGGCAGCCGCCCACTTGGCACTTCTGGGAGCCGTGACGTAAAACCACTTCCGTTGGCATAATTCGGACACCTTTGGAAAGGAACCTTTCGGCCATGGATCTCTTGCCATCTTGCCTATTGATGCACCTCTGCACGCTGCATGTTGCCCCTCGATCATCTTCGGCTTCACTTCAAAGGTCTTGAGCCACAGGCCGAAGTGAGGGGTAATGCGGAGGAAGGCCTCACACACGACAATAAATGTCAAGATGTGGAGAAAGGAGTCCGGAGCTAGATCATGGAAATCTAGCCCGTAATAGAACATCAAACCCCTGACGAAGGGATCCAGAGTGAGGCCTAGGCCTCGGAGGAAGTGGGAGACGAAAACAACGTTCTCGTTGGGTTCGGGAGTAGGGACGACTTGGCCTCGAGCAGGTAGCCGATGCGAAACCTCGGCGGTCAGGTATCTGGCCTCCCTCAACTTCTTGATGTCCTCTTCCATCACGGAGGAGGGCATCCATCGGCCTTGAAGGCTGGATCCGGACATGATTGAAGATCCGGAGCACCTAACCTGGGCTTTGGGTGTTGGAACTCGAGTCGGGGGAAGGGTTCGATTGAGCACGAGAGGGAAAAAGCGAAAACCTTGTCCCTTTATAAAGAGGGTGAATATCAAGCGTCCTCTCCATAGCCGTTTAGGACTTGCCAATAATCTAGGAGTCCTAGACACGGTTGGGTTACCCACGACTTCATTAATGAGAATCCCGTAATTGGGGGAACACGATCTCTTTTTTGGCAAGACGTGTCAAGAAACCGCCTCGCGTTATGTGTGGAGCTGGTTGAAGAAAAATGGTTCGAATAATCACCGGGCCATGAAATAACGTCATGCTGCCAAAACAAGTCTCTCTACGGCGGTATGTGGAACTTATTTTGCAGGGTCGGACACTATCCTCGTATTTAAATTCTTCTGTGATGTATTCGGAGAAGGAACCCTCCTTGCAATGCCGAAGACAATACTGCGTGCCGGACTCATCGTCATTGAAGCCTGGTTCAGGGGCTACTGAGGGAGTCCTGGATTAGGGGGTCTCCGGACAGCCAGACTATATCCTTTGGCCGGACTGCTAGACTATGAAGATACAAGATTGAAGACTTCGTCTCGTGTCCGGATGGGACTCTACTTGGCGTGGAAGGCAAGCTAGGCAATACGGATATGGATATCTCCTCCTTTGTAACCGACCTTGTGTAACCCTAACCCTCTCCGGTGTCTATATAAACCGAAGGGTTTTAGTCCGTAGGACAACAATCACAACATACAATCATACCATAGGCTAACTTCTAGGGTTTAGCCTCTCTGATCTCGTGGTAGATCTACTCTTGTACTACCCATATCATCAATATCAATCAAGCAGGACGTAGGGTTTTACCTCCATCAAGAGGGCCCGAACCTGGGTAAAACATTGTGTCCCCTGCCTCCTGTTACCATCCGGCCTAGACGCACAGTTCGGGACCCCCTACCCGAGATCCGTCTTGACACCGACAACCACCGTCGATGAGGGTCCTGGTGACGGCCACTTGGCAGATGGTGGGGGTGCACAGCATTGGGAACGCGCCCGAACCGATGGGGTTGAAGGGGTGATCCTCCGAGTCGAAGGTTAGATCGGCCTCGGGTGCCACCCAGCCCGGGGGGGCTTCTCGGCGCTTGGAGGCGATGCTGTCCGGCGGGTGAACGGCTTGACGTGATGGCTCGAGGGTGGTGCCTGGGAGCCACCCAGGAGAGCTACGATGACGGGCGGCACTGGTGCGGCAAAACGGGCGAGGAAGAGGTCGCGCAGCTCCTCCCAGGAGGTGACAGAAGCCGTCGGCAGGTGGAGGAGCCACGCGCATGGAGCGCCGGTGAGGACCATGGGTAACCAGTTGGCCATCACCCGGTCGTCGCCCCCGGCCCTAAGGACGGCCTCCTCGTACACCCGCAGGAAAATCATTGGGTCTGTCGCACCGTTGTAGCACAGCGGCATCTCGGGCTTGAACTTGTGCGGCCACTGCTCCTGTCGCAAGGTGGGGGCCAAGGCCCAGAGCCCCGTGACCCAGTGCGGGAATCCGTTGCTGGAGCGGGCAGCGCGTTGTCCACCATGAGGGCAGGATGCGATGTTGGGGGAGAGCGGGTTGTCAGGAGGGAGAACTCCGGCGCACCCCCTACCTGGCGCGCCAAATGTCGGATTTCGGGTTCTGGCAGACCCTTGAGGTTCGAACACTGGGGTGCGCGCGGAGATCTCCCCCCTACCGATCTACATCCAATCTCCTCGCGTGATCTAAGCTGGAAACAACGAACAACACAAGGGACACGAGGTTTATACTTGTTCGGGCCACCGTTGTGGTGTAATACCCTACTCCAGTGTGTGGCGTGGTGGATTGCCTCAGGGGCTGATGATGAACAATACAAGGGAAGAACAGCCTCTCGAGAGGTGTTCTTGAGCTGGTGCGATGAACTGCTTGGGTGAGTTCAGTCGCCTCTCTCTCTCTGCTAGGGCTCTATCATATCTCTAGATGTCCCTCTACTCTGTGGTGGCTAGCTCTATTTATAGAGGCCCTGGGCCTCTGCCCAAATAATGAGCGGGAAGGGCGCCAACAATTGGCCATTTTGAAGGGGAACATCTAGTACAAGTTATCCTGACCAAAGGTGGTCTTCGGCTGCCAAAAGCACTGGTGATGACGCCGTCTTGGGCTCCACGGTGTACTCCGTCCTGCCGCTCTGTTGGTCTTGGTCTCGTTGCGCCGGAATGGTAACCTTTGCCCGATGCCTTGGTCTGTGCTTGCTCCCTTTGCACCAAAGGGGAAACAAGGACACTGCGCAGGCAGGCGCCCGCCTGGTCTCGATCGTCATGGCTTGCCTCATGGGCTCCTCGCGAGGTACCCCTGCCTTGATCTCTCCGCCTCCTCGCGAGCCTGCCTGATGAGGCTGCCTTTGAGGAAGCTTTCTGTTGTCCGCCCCGTGAGGCTTGGCCCCTCGCGAGGATCTTGAGCTTGATCTGATGAAGATGGGCCGCGCTGGGCCCCCACTTGAGCCACGCCGCAGGCAGGCAAGTCTGGGGACCCCCGTTCCCAGTACTCCGACAATATTGCTTCGCATGATCATGTAGTTGACATCTCAGTTGTGGAAAAGACACCGTTCATAATTCTTTCATATAAGTCACTCATGCATCATTGCTATCCCGGTACACCGCCGGAGGCATTCATATAGAGTCATACTTTGTTCTAGTATCGAGTTGTAATCATTGAGTTGTAAATAAATAGAAGTGTGATGATCATCATTCATAGAGTATTGTCCCAAAAGAAAAAAAGAAAGGCCAAATAAAAAAAGAAGGCCCAAAAAAAGAATAAATAAAAGGGGCAATACTACTATCTTTTTTTTTCACACTTGCGCTTCAAAGTAGCACCATGATCTTCATGATATAGAGTCTCCTATGTTATCACTTTCATATACTAGTGGGAATTTTTCATTATAGAACTTGGCTTGTATATTCCAACGATGGGCTTCCTCAAAATGCCCTAGGTCTTCGTGAGCAAGCAAGTTGGATGCACACCCACTTAGTTTCTTTTTGTTGAGCTTTCATATACTTATAGCTCTAGTGCATCCGTTGCATGGCAATCCCTACTCACTCACATTGATATCTATTGATTGGCATCTCCATAGCCTGTTGATACGCCTAGTTGATGTGAGACTATCTTCTCCCTTTTTCCTTCTCCACAACCACCATTCTATTCCACCTATAGTGCTATGTCCATGGCTCACGCTCATATATTGCGTGAAGATTGAAAAAGTTTGAGAACACCAAAAGTATGAAACAATTGCTTGGCTTGTCATCAGGGTTGTGCATGATTTGAATACTTTGTGTGGTGAAGATGGAGCATAGCCAGACTATATGATTTTGTAGGGATAACTTTCTTTGGCCATGTTATTTTGAAGAGACATAATTGCTTAGTTAGTATGCTTGAAGTATTATTATTTCTATGTCAATATTAAACTTTTGTTTTGAATCTTTCGGACCTAAATATTCATACCACAATTAAGAGAATTACATTGAAATTATGCCAAGTAGCATTCCACATCAAAAATTTTGTTTTTATCATTTACCTACTCGAGGACGAGCAGGAATTAAGCTTGGGGATGCTTGATACGTCTCCAACGTATCTATAATTTTTGATTGTTCCGTGCTATATTATATCCTATTGTGGACATTATTAGGATTTATTATACACTTCTATATTATTTTTGGGAATAACCTATTAACCGGAGGCCCAGCCCAGAATTGCTATTTTTTTTGCCTATTTTAGGGTTTCGCAAAAAAAGAATATCAAATGGAGTCCAAATGTAATGAAACCTTCGGGAACGTGATTTCTGGAATGAACATGATCCAGAGGACTTGGACCCTACGTCAAGCAATCAATGAGGAAGGCACGAGGTAGGGGGCACGCACACACCCCAGGCGCGCCCTCCACCCTCGTGGGGCCTGTCGGCGTCAAAACCGGCGGATCTCGGGTAGGGGGTCCCGAACTGTGCGTCTAAGGCGGATGGTTACAGGAGGCGGGGGACACAATGTTTACCCAGGTTTGGGCCCTCTCGATGGAGGTAATACCCTACTTCCTGCTTGATTGATCTTGATGATATGAGTATTACAAGAGTTGATCTACCACGAGATCAGAGAGGCTAAACCCTAGAAGCTAGCCTATGGTATGTTTGTTGTTGTCCTACGGACTAAAACCCTCCGGTTTATATAGACACCGGTGGGGCTAGGGTTACACAGAGTTGGTTACAAGGGAGGAGATATACATATCCGAATTTCCAAGCTTGCCTTCCACGCAAAGGAGAGTCCCACCCGGACACGAGACGAAGTCTTCAATCTTGTACCTTCATAGTCCAACAGTCCGGCAAAAGTATATAGTCCGGCTATCCGAGGACCCCCTAATCCAGGACTCCCTCAGTAGCCCTAAACCAGGCTTCAATGACGACGAGTCCAGCACACAGATTATCTTCGGCATTGCAAGGCGGGTTCCTCCTCCGAATGCTCCATAGAAGATTTTGAACACAAGGATAGTGTCCGGCTCTGCAAAACAAATTCCACATACCACCGTAGAGAGTATAATATTTCCACAAATCTAATATTCTGACAATTTCATATCGTGACATCACGACATGGCCCCGGTTATTATCCGAACCGTTTTTCTCAACCAGCTACTGCACACATTGCGAGGCAGTTTTCTTGGCACGTCTTGTCGAAGCAGAGATCGTGTCCCCTTATCCCAGGATCCTCATCAATACGGGTGTGGGTAACCCAACCGCGCCATCAATCACGACGCTTGGGGAATAAGCGAGTTTTACCAGGCAAGTGGGGAGGCACGCAGTTTCTACCGCCCTTATAAAAGGATAAGGACTCCTATTTTTTACCCACGCCTTCTTCTTCCCAGCCCATCCATTCTCGCGCACTCGAACTCCAGCGCCCAAGTTCGCATCTTCTCCGCAAAAACACTCCGAACATGTCCAGAGCGGGAGGCAAGTGGATGGCCTCCTCCGTTACGGAGGAGAACATCACGAAGCTCTGGGAAGCCGGATACCTGGCTGCAGAAATCGCACACCGGCTCCCAGGCGCGGGGCAGATTGTTCCTACCCCCGAGCCCCACGAAAGGGTTGTATTCCTTACCCATTTCATCTGCGGGCTGGGATTTCCCCTCCACCCATTTGTTCGCAGCCTCATGTTCTACTACGGGCTGGACTTCCACGATCTGGCCCCCAATTTCATCCTCAACATCTCGGCGTTTATCGTTGTGTGCGAGGCCTTCCTCCACATCAAGCCCCACTTCGGCCTATGGCTGAAGACCTTCAATGTTAAACCGAAGGTGGTGGTCGGCCAGCAAGCGGAGTGCGGAAGCGCCATGGTGGGCAAGATGCCCAACGTCACCTGGCTCGAAGGCTCCTATGTGGAGACCGTAAAGGCGTGGAAATCGGGGTGGTTCTACATCACCGAGCCGCGCGACACCAACTGGGCGGCGGCCCATGAATTCCGATCCGGCATCCCTATGCGGCTCACCTCCTGGAAAGAGAAGGGCTTATCTTGGGGTTAATCAGCGGAGCTGACCGGACACCAGAACTGCGTTAAAAAACATGATAAGCAAGAAAATCAAGCTTGTCAACGTGGTCCAGGTCATGCTCTTCCGCCGGATCCTCCCGTGTCAAAGACAGGCATTCAATATGTGGGAGTTCGACTCGGCAAGGCACCAGACGCTGCGAGAGCTCTACGACACGACGCACCAGGACATCTGGAGGGTGCTGTTCAAGTCTGCCGAGGCACCTCCTTCTCTTACCGAGGACCGCAGACTCAGCGCAAAGCGCCCTACTAATCCGGTAAGCTCCTTATATCTCATAAGGCGTTTCTTTCCCTAGTATGATTATGTGAGGGATCTGAACCTCCACATTATATGACAGGAATGGGTCGCGACAGCGAAGCGGATTGATTGTCCAGCCCCACTACCCGAAGATCCAGCAAGTACTCTCTTGACGGAGATGCTAGTTCCGGCACCCTATGAGGCGCCGGAGAAGAAGGCTAAGAAGAAGGCCGTGGGGACCAGGAATGGTCTCCGGCGCAATGTTGTATCGGAATCATCATCCGATAACACCAAGACGCCCTCCTCCCCCGAAGACGAGGAGGAGGAAGAGGAAAATTCTCCCCATCTAGCCGGGGGAGATAAGAAAAGGAAGGCAGCCCCATCCGGGGAGGCCAAAGGGTCCAAGAAGGGAAGAGCCCTCCTTCCGGACCGCTCCACCACGACCGCGTTCAAATACGAGGAGTGGTTGCCCAGGGACAAGCCCCTGGTGAAGTCGTAAGTATCCGGATACCATAATAGTTCTGGTATATTTCGTTTTATTGTTTCTTATCATGCCAAACATGATCATGCAGCCCACCCAAGGACCGTCTCGACGTATCCTCTTCGGATGGGTCTCTGGGCCTGTCGGAGATGAACAGTGATTTGCTCCCGACCGCCTCCCCCCCGCCCAACGGACGACACCGAGGTGTTGTCCTGAAGGGCACCAAGCCAAGGGAAGGTAGTTCTGGGGGAGCCCCAAGGCGACCTCCCAGACATCGGGCGCATGGGAGGCAAGGCTCCCATGGGCCCTAATGACGGGGGCAGCAAGTCCGGCCCCCAGCCGAATACTGCGCCGGAACCTCCCGTGGTTTCGGACTCTGTTGGGCGACCCCTCACGAAGGGGGGCGAGCCGTCTGTGCCGATGGCCTCTGTCCATCCAGAGGCACCAGACAACTTGCTGGAAGCGCTTCGCGGCGCTTCCATTAACGAAGAGCACCACACTGTCATGAGTGCGGTGGTAGAGAAGGTTCAGTCCGCTAAAAGCGGATTGACTGAAGCCTGTGCCAGCCTCCTAATAGGCTTTGAGGTAAGTAATCCCCTGATGCTCCTGATGCTCTGTTTGGCGTTCGCAGAGAAAGGCCGAATAGAGGATCAAATAATAATCATAGGAGTCTAATCAGAATGTGTCTTATGTGAATAAGCAGGCTTCGCTGCTGGCCGCTGCCGCTCGCACTGCGGAGGTCTCCGCATGGAAGCGGGACCTTGAGCGGTCCGAAAAAGAGCTCGGCCTTACCAAGAGGCAGCTCGAAGAGAACAAAGGTAAGTAATACCCGTCTGTATATTGATAAGGAATAAAAAGGATGTGGTTGTGAAGTCACAGGATCATCGTGAATTTGCTAGGGCCACGACCGAAGTGGCGGCCCTGAAGGAGGCGCTGTCCGAGGCCGAAGACAAAGCGGCCAAGGAGCGCACCGAGCGCGAGAAGCAAGAGGCTTGAGTCGGCGAGGTGCAGCAAGAGCTCCAGGATTTCGTAAAAAAATATGAGTCCTTGGAGCGTGACTCTAAGACGCAAGGGTCTGAGCTTGCGATGGCCCTTGAGAACGCAAAAAATGCCAAGGCCGAAGCCCACAAGGCCCTCTAGGAGCTTCAGGCGGTCCAGAAGATAGCAACGGGTAAGGAATTCGTTATGCAAAGCAAGCATGTGAAGGAAACTTTCCTTTTACTTACCCGAGTTTGGAGCTCTCCAGGAGCGTTCGCAGATCTTCCCCGCAGTGTGTCCGATGCCGCGGAATTTTACCGGGCCGAGGAAGGGAGATCGATGGAGAAGTTGTTCTGGTCTCAATATACTGGGACCGAACATCCGATGCCCTTGAGCGACCAGTTGAAGCAATTGGTTGAGCTCCACAAGGCGGCCGAACAGGCCATGAAGGGCCTCATAGTCCGGATGTGGCCTGGTGAGCCCCTGCCTGGCAGCTACTTCGGCCTGGTGAGGCGGCTTGTGAATGCCTGCCCACAGCTTGAAGTCATAAAGCGGCCCATCTGCATTGAGGGTGCGTTCAGGGCTTTTGCCCGAGCGAAAGTGCACTAGCGAAGATGGACCCCGAGAAGCTGGTGAAGGAGGGGCCGCCGGAGGGCAAGGAGCATCGCCGCCTCGAAAAGTATTATGACAGCGTCCTGAAGGGTGCCCGCCTTGTGGCGGAGGAATGTTCTAAGGAAATAATATTTGAATGATTGTACTCATGTGATCCTGTAATATGAAAACGAGTTCATTTGCGCTATATAACGCTTGTTGATTTAAAATATTACCTTCTGTGCTGCCGTTTATAAAATCTGAGAGTTGGCTAGCCGTCGGCTTCTGCCCCCATGTAGCTAGTACTGAGGTGTTCGGGATAAATCTGATCACTCTTTATCCCAGTTTTGGGTCCTTCAAAGGAGGTGTTCAGCACAACGAACCAGGCAATCGGACTATAAAGCTTTATCACTCTCACTTAGCCATAGAAGTCTACAATTTCAAATTTTGGCGAATCCCCTAGTATTCGGAAGGCCGAACTTGGGGTGCTATGAACACCTAAATTGGACAAGGCCGATTCCTCGCCTGAAGCGGAAAAAATCTTTAGGGATTTGGGACCTCTCGAACAGCGACTGATACGTCTCCAACGTATCTATAATTTTTGATTGCTCCATGCTATATTATCTTCTATTTTGGACATTATTGGGCTTTATTATTCACTTTTATATTATTTTTGGGACTAACCTATTAACCGGAGGCCCAGCCCAGAATTGCTGTTTTTTTGCTTATTTTAGGGTTTCGAAGAAAAGGAATATCAAACGGAGTCAAAATGGAATGAAACCTTCGGGAACGTGATTTTTGGAACGAACAAGATCCAGGAGACTTGGACCCTACGTCAAGCAACCAACAGGGAGGCCACGAGGTAGGGGGCGCGCCTACCCCCTGGCGCGCCCTCCACCCTCATGGGCCCCCTGTTGCTCCACCGACGTACTCCTTCCTCCTATATATACCTACGTACCACCAAACGATCAGATACGGAGCCAAAACCCTAATTCCACCACCGTAACTTTCTGTACCCACGAGATCCCATCTTGGGGCCTGTTCCGGAGCTTCACAGGAGGGGGCATCGATCACGGAGGGCTTCTACATCGACACCATAGCCTCTCCGATGAAGTGTGAGTAGTTTACCTTAGACCTTTGGGTCCATAGTTATTAGCTAGATGGCTTCTTCTCTCTTTTTGGATCTCAGTACAAAGTTCGCCACCTCTCTTGTGGAGATCTATTTGATGTAATCTTCTTTTGCGGTGTGTTTGTTGAGACCGATGAATTGTGGGTTTATGATCAAGTTTATCTATGAACAATATTTGAATCTTCTCTGAATTCTTTTATGTATGATTGGTTACCTTTGCAAGTCTCTTCAAATTATCAGTTTGGTTTGGCCTACTAGATTGATCTTTCTTGCAATGGGAGAAGTGCTTAGCTTTGGGTTCAATCTTGCAGTGTCCTTTCCCAGTGACAGTAGGGGCAGCAAGGCACGTATTGTATTGTTGCCATCGAGGATAACAGGATGGGGTTTTCATCATATTGCGTGAGTTTATCCCTCTACATCATGTCATCTTGCTTAAAGCGTTACTCTGTTCTCTTGAACTTAATACTCTAGATGCATGCTGGATAGCGGTCGATGTGTGGAGTAATAATAGTAGATTCAGGCAGGAGTCGGTCTACTTGTCTTGGACGTGTTGCCTATATACATGATGATACCTAGATATCCTCATAACTATGCTCAATTCTGTCAATTGCTCAATAGTAATTTGTTCACCCATCGTAAAATACTTATGCTCTTGAGAGAAGCCACTAGTGAAACCTATGGCCCCCGGGTCTATCTTCATCATATTAATCTTCCAACACTTAGTTATTTCCTTTGCCTTTTTCCTTTGCTTTTATTTTACTTTGCATATTTATCATAAAAATACCAAAAATATTATCTTATCATATCTATCAGATCTCACACTCGTAAGTGACTGTGTAGGGATTGACAACCCCTTATCGCGTTGGTTGGGAGGATTTATTTGTTTAGTGTAGGTGCGAGGGACTGGCGCGTAGCCTCCTACTGGATTGATACCTTGGTTCTCAAAAACAGAGGGAAATACTTACACTACTTTGCTGCATCACCCTTTCCTCTTCAAGGGAAAACCAACGCAGTGCTCAAGAGGTAGCAGCGACCAGCTTTCGCCGCATCATGAAAGCCAGTTTTCGGCTTTCTCTACTGAGGTGCTCGTCCGGAAGAACTGGGACACAATTGCAGTAGTTCTCCTAGTGCTACCTTAGCCGATACAGCGGAACATAAGGCACCAAAACTTGGGAGCCGGGCAAACCCAACTATTGACCCAAGACATGATTCGGAGCTGATGCATATAATGCTATAAGTTCGGGGTGCCGCACTGTCGAAAGTGTTCGGACTTTTCTTGCCGTGTTATGGGGTACACTAAAGCCCCTGGCGTACTGAACATACTAGAATGTAAGGGAGCAACTTGTCGTGAATAGACAAACAAGGAAAAAAAGATGAAGAAATGTAATAATAAGCTGACGCTATGCATTGTTATTTATAGGATACGTCAAAGCGTATGTGTATAAGTAGTACAATAAGCAAAAGTAGGACTATCTGACATGTCCGATCCAAGGGCGAGCTGCGTGCGGGTATGTAAAATAGGTATAACGATCGGTATGAGAGACCACCTGGGTATTCCCCTGTACGTCAAAGCTTCTTGATCCCTTGGTGCTTCCCTCCCATGATGGGTCCAATGATCTAGCTATCGGAGAGGGCCTCCTTAGAATAGGGTCCTGAAAGGAAGAAAATGATAAAGATATACTGGTCCTGAGGCGGTTGAACTGCATTGTGGGACGTGCCGTAGCCGTGCCTCTGCCTATACCCATGGTATCTTTAGTGCGTAGTTATGTACGTGTGGCGCAAATTTCGTCGCTTGACTGGGACTAGGACGGAGGCCGAATTGCTAGGCGAGCTCTGAATGCGCCTGGTGATTCTGTTGCAGGTTATTCCAGACTCGCTTGAATGTGTCTGCGGACCTTGTCGCCGAATTGGCGGTTTGCCTCAAAAGGCTGCTTTGCACTTCTTCCGCAAGGGCCGCAGTGTGCTCCTCCGTGCGGAGCGAGCGTTCTATGTTGCCGTTAACTATTATAACCCCGCAAGGTCCTGGCATTTTGAGCTTGAGGTATGCATAATGCGGTACCGCATTGAATCTAGCGAATGCGGTTCGTCCGAGTAGTGTGTGATAGCCACTGCAGAAGGGGACGATATCGAAGATTACCTCTTCGCTTCGGAAGTTATCCGGAGATCCGAAGACCACTTATAGTGTGATTGAGCCCGTGCAACAGGCCTCTACACCTGGTATGACACCTTTGAAGGTGGTTTTTGTGGGTTTGATCCTCAAGGGGTCTATACCCATTTTGCGCATCGTATCCTGATAAAGCAGGTTCAGGCTGCTGCCACCGTCCATAAGGACTCGAGTGAGGTGGAATCCGTCAATGATAGGATCAAGGACCAATGCGGCAGAACTGCCATGACTGATACTAGTGGGGTGGTCCCTGCGATCAAAAGTGATCGGACAAGAAGACCATGGGTTGAACTTTGGGGCAACTGGCTCCATCGCGTTGACGTCGCTGAGTGCACGCTTCCGTTCCCGCTTGGGGATATGGGTTGCGTATATCATGTTCACCGTTTTCACTTGGGTAGGAAATTTCTTCTGTCCTCCTGCGTTCGTCGGCCGGGGCTCCTCCTCGTCATCGCTATGCAGCCCCTTTTCCTTGCTTTCGGCATTCAACTTGCCGGCCTGTTTGAACACCCACCATTCTCTGTTGGTGTGGTTGGCTGGCTTATCGGGGGTGCCGTGAATTTGACACGAGAGGTCGAGTATGCGGTCCAAACTGGACAGGCTCGGTTTGTTTCTTTTGAACGCCTTTTTCCGCCGACCGGATTTAGAGCCACTGAATCCGGCATTGACTGTCGTGTCTTCGGCGTTATCGCCATTGTTGCGGCGCTTGTATCTGTTGCGACGTGGCTTGCTGTTGCTGTCTCTGGCCTCCGATGTGCCAGGGTTGCTTGTTGTGTTGTTGCTACAGGCCAACCGGCTATACTCGCCCGCGCAGAAGCGGGTCATGAGTGTTGTGAGGGCTGCCATGGACTTTGGCTTCTCTTGGCCGATATGTCTGGCGAGCCACTGGTCACGGATGTTATGTTTAAAGGCCGCTAGGGCTTCGGCATCCGAACAGTCCACAATTTGGTTCTTTTTGGTTAGGAACCGAGTCTAAAATTTCCTGGCTGACTCTCCCGGCTGTTGTGTTATGTGACTTAAATCATCAGCATCCGGTGGTCGTACATAAGTGCCCTGGAAATTGTCCAGGAATGCATTTGCCAGGTTCTCCCAACTTCCGATGGAGTTTGCTGGCAAGCTATTTAGCCAATGTCGAGCTGGTCCTTTGAGTTTTAACGGGAGATACTTGATGGCGTGTAGATCATTCCCGAGGGCCATGTGGATGTGGAGGAAGAAATCCTCTATCCATACCGCGGGGTCAGTAGTACCATCGTATGATTCAATGTTCACGGGTTTAAATCCTTCTAGGAATTCATGATCCATTACTTCATCAGTGAAGCATAGGGGCTGTGCAGCGCCTCTATGCTGGGATATGTCATGACGCAGTTAATACGAGTCTTGTCTGCTGTGTTCAGCCCGGCCGGATTTTGAAAGAACAAGTGCTCCCTAGATGGTTTTGATAATTGATGACAACATATCTCTTGTTGGACTAACATTTCGATCTAGCATGTTTCAGATAAGTTCAACAATGGAGTGGCATGGACTAAAGGTTGTGGGAACTCCTTCAAGATGCTAAGGACAAAGGATTGGCTAAAGCCTAAAGCTCAAGACTCTTCATTTTATATTTTAGTGATCCAAGATCACATTGAGTCTTTAAGAAAAGCCAATACTATCAAGGAGGGATGAGGTGTTGCTTAATGAGCCTCTTGCTTCATGTGCTTAGTGATATGCTCTAAAAACCCTCAACTACTTTCCCATATCCACATATGACCTAAACCCTAAGCCAAACTCGGTCCTACCGATTCTTCCTATCCGGCGCCACCGAGTTTCACTTCTCATTAGCCACTGCCAAACCCTAGCAATTCGGTTCTACCGATAGGGATCTCAGTCTCACCGAGATGGGATTGCAAACTCTCTGTTACCTATTGCAATATTCTCGGTCCCACCGAGATATGCAATCGGTCCCACCGAGATTGCAATGTAAATTCAGTGTTTCCTTTTTGTAACTTTTCGGTCTCACCGAAAGAGCAAATCGGTCCCACCGAGTTTGCCTGACCAACTCTCTGGTTAGCTAATTACCAAATTCGGTATCACCGAGTTTGTGTAATCGGTCTCACCGAGATTACGTTATGCCCAAACCCTAACCATATCGGTCCTACCGAGTTGCATGTCAGTCTCACCGAAAATCTCTAACGGTCACTAGGTTTACATTTTCGGTCCGACCGAGTTTGTTGATTCGGTCCCACCGATATTGGAAAACTGTGTGTAACGGTTGGATTTTGTGTGGAGGCTATATATACCCCTCCACCTCCTCTTCATTCGGAGAGAGAGCCATCAAAACGCATACACCATTCCAACTCATATGTTCTGAGAGAGAACCACCTACTCATGTGGTGAGACCAAGATATTCCATTCCTACCATATGAATCTTGATCTCTAGCCTTCCCAAGTTGCTTTCCACTCAAATCTTCTTTCCACCAAATCCAAATCCTATGAGAGAGAGTTGAGTGTTGGGGAGACTATCATTTGAAGCATAAGAGCAAGGAGTTCATTACGTACACACCATTTGTTACTTCTTGGAGAGTGGTGTCTCCTAGATTGGCTAGGTGTCACTTGGGAGCCTCCGACAAGATTGTAGATTTGAACCAAGGAGTTTGTAAGGGCAAGGAGATCGCCTACTTCGTGAAGATCTACCGCTAGTGAGGCAAGTCCTGTGTGGGCGATGGCCATGGTGGGATAGACAAGGTTGTTTTTCGTGGACCCTTTGTGGGTGGTTGCTTCTTCGTGGACCCTTCGTGGGTGGAGCCTCGTGTGGACTCTCGCAACCGTTACCCTTTGTGGGTGGAGCCCTGTGTGGACTCGCGCAACCGTTACCCTTTATGGGTTGAAGTCTCCATCAACGTGGATGTAGGATAGCACCACTTATCCGAACCACGGGAAAAACATCCGTGTCTCAAATTGCGTTTGATCTCTCCAAACCTTTCCCTTTACATTCTTGCAAGTTGCATGCTTTACATTCCGCTGCTCATATACTCTTTGCATGCTTGCTTGATATGTATTGTGTGTGTTGAAATTGTGCCTAAACTCCACTTAAACCAAAAAGCTTAAAAATTGGAACTTTAGCATTAAGTGTCTAATCCCCCCCTTTTAGACACATCTACTTCTAGATCCTACAAGTGGTATCAGAGCATTGGTCTCCATTGCCTTGGTTTAATCACCATTGGAGGAAGATGGATGTGTCTACTCTAGGGAGTCTTAGACATAGAGTGCCTATTCTTGATGGAAAGTATTTTCATGAGTGGAAAAATGAGATGCTTGTAATCTTCAATCAATATCGTTTGAACAAGTATATTGCTAGCCCTTGTGCACTTGATATTGATCCATTGCATCCTACCCTAGATGAAGATATTGACATGATTCACAATCTTAGAACTATTGAGCTCATCATTAGAGGATTGCCCAAAAACTTGATTGCTAGTTTGCCTACTCAAAATTGTGCCTATACTATATGGAAATTTCTTGAGGAACGATTTCCCGATCATTCCTTGAAAACTTTGGATGAAATTTTCCATAAATCTATTTCCTTGAGTAAGATGAATTCTAGTGATCCTAGTTTTGGTAAATGTCTATTTGAACTTACCAATCTTAAGCATGCTAAAGGAGATGTTGGAATCATTAATGATATCATATTCAAAGCTATAAGAATTCATAAAAGTGACCACTTTGATGATCATTTATCTAATGAATTACCCTCTCTAGGAAATGATGAGTCACAAGATCATGATGAACATGAATATTATGATGATGATGCTAGTGACTTCGATCTTGATGATGCAATGAGACATTTTGGTCTTATGGCAAATCTTCGGGGATATGAATCAGGAGGAAAGGAATGGGTTCTTGATAGTGGATGTACTGATCATATGACCGGAGATGAAGAGATGTTTTGTGAGCTTGCTGAAAATGACGGCCCTCGAAAATATGTCACCTTTGGTGATAATTCAAAGGGTAAAGTGGTTGGCCTTGGTAAGGTGGCCATCTCACATGATAGTTCCATTCAAAATGTCATGCTCGTTGAATCTCTTGGCTACAACTTACTTTCAGTATCTAGACTTGCTGATTTCGGTTTGAATGTCCTATTTACTGAGGTAGATTGCCACGTATTTCGTCGAGACAATCATAAAATGGTCTTTACGGGTATGCGTAGAGGTGATCTTTACATTGTCGATTTATCTAAAAAGGCACAACCTAAAACTTGCTTTGTTGCTAAATCCTCAAAAGGTTGGTTGTGGCATAGACGACTAGGTCACGTTGGCATGAGAAACCTTGACAAGCTTATTAAAGGAAATCATATCCTTGGAGTCAATGATGTCATATTTGATAAGGATAGACTTTGCAGTGCTTGTCAAGTAGGTAAACAGGTTGGAGGAAGACATCCCGTGAAGAACATCATGACCACAAGGAGGCCACTCGAGCTACTTCACATGGATCTTTTTGGTCCCAACGCCTACAAGAGTCTCGGTGGAAATTCCTTTGGTCTAGTTATAGTTGATGATTTTTCAAGATTTACGTGGGTGTTCTTTCTTAATGACAACTCGCAGGTCCAGAAGATCTTCAGAAACTTCACTAGGAAGGCCCAAAATCAGTTTGATGTGAAGATCAAGAAGGTTCGGAGTGACAACGGAACGGAGTTCAAGAACGCACATGTGGACACCTTTCTTGACGAAGAAGGGATTTCACACAAGTTCTCGGCTACGTACACACCTCAACAAAATGGAGTTGTTGAGAGGAAGAACCGGACGCTCATCAAAATGGCAAGAACGATGCTTGATGAATACAAGACGCCAAAGCACTTTTGGGCAGAAGCGGTTGAGACAGCTTGTCACGCAACAAATCTCTTATATCTTCACAAGCTACTCGGCAAGACGGCATACGAGCTTCTCACCGGTAACAAACCCCAAGTTGGATACTTTCGAGTATTCGGCTCAAAGTGCTACATTCTTGATAAGCATCGTCGTTCAAAGTTTGCTCCTAAATCTCATGAAGGTTTTCTACTTGGTTATGGCTCAAACTCTCACACTTACCGTGTCTACAACAATTTCACCCGAAAGGTTGAAGAGACGGTAGATGTGAAGTTTGATGAATCTAATGGCTCGCAAGTAGAGAAATTGCCAATTGATGTAGGAGACAAAGACCCTTCAGAAGCAATTCAAGACTTGTCCATTGGCAAAATTCGTCCAACGGAGGTGAAGGAGAGTACTTCGTCCGTCCAAGTGGAAGCTTCTACTTCACGACAAGGTGAACCAAGAATCGACACAGAAGCATCCACAAGTGGGACACACCAAGATGAAGAAAACGAGGAAGTACGTCAAGATGAACATCAACAACCTCCTTCTCCACCACGACAAGAGAACGACAACGTCAACAATGAAGAAGGCCAAGAAGAAGAACAAGATGAAGAAGATGTTCAACGAAGACCCAAGAAAAATCTCTCACAAGTTCGAGCAAGAATTGCCAAAGATCATCCCGTCGAGCAAATCCTCAATGATATACAAACCGGGAGAATCACTCGCTCAAAAACTCGTTTAGCTTACTTTTGTGAAAACTATTCATTCATCTCTAGCATTGAACCTATGAAGGTTGAAGAAGCATTGGAAGATCCGGATTGGATAAACGCTATGCATGAAGAGCTACATAATTTTGAGAGAAACCAAGTTTGGACATTGGTCGAGAAGCCCGACAACATCCACAACATCATTGGTACCAAATGGGTGTTCCGCAACAAGCAAGATGAAGATGGACAAGTGGTTCGCAACAAAGCACGTCTCGTCGCCCAAGGGTACACACAAGTCGAAGGTATGGACTATGGTGAGACGTATGCTCCCGTTGCTAGACTTGAGTCCATTCGCATCTTACTTGCCTATGCTAATCACCATAATATCACCTTGTACCAAATGGACATTAAAAGTGCTTTTCTAAATGGTGAAATAGAGGAGGAAGTTTATGTCAAACAACCTCCCGGCTTTATCAATCCTAAGAAACCAAATCATGTTTACAAACTTCACAAAGCTCTTTATGGTCTTAAACAAGCTCCTAGAGCATGGTATAAATGCTTGACCAAGTTCCTTACTACAAGTGGTTTTGAAATTGGTAAAATTGATTCTACTCTTTTTACTAAAAGGGTTAATGGAGAACTATTTGTATGCCAAATTTATGTTGATGATATCATATTTGGTTCAACTAACCCTCTCATTAGTTAAAAGTTTGGAAAGCTAATGTCAGAGAAGTTTGAGATGTCTATGATGAGTGAACTCAAATTCTTTCTCGGGTTGCAAATCAAGCAAACTAAGGAAGGTACATTTGTCTCTCAAACAAAGTACACCAAGGACTTATTCAAGAAGTTCAATATGCAAGAATGCAAAGGTACGTCTACACCCATGCCTACTAGTGGACATAATGATTTAACCAAAGATGGTGAACCGGTTGATCAAAAGGTTTATCGCTCTATGATTGGTTCATTGTTATACCTATGTGCTTCACATCCCGATATTATGCTAAGTGTGTGCATGTGTGCACGATATCAAGCTGCTCCTAAAGATTGTCATCTTAAGGCTGTGAAAAGGATAGTGAGATATTTAATCCATACACCAAATTTTGGCATTTGGTATCCTAAGAGGTCTTCTTTTGATCTTGTTGGCTATTCTGACTCGGATTATGCCGGAGACAAGGTTGATAGAAAGTCCACTTCGGGTACTTGTCAATTTCTTGGTAGATCTCTTGTGTCTTGGTCTTCCAAGAAACAAAACTCGGTATCCTTATCCACCGCCGAAGCGGAATACATTGCCGCTGGTTCATGTTGTGCTCAGTTACTTTGGATGACCCAAACTCTTAAACATTATGGGATTTATGTGAAACATGTTCCACTGCTTTGTGACAATGAAAGTGCTATCAAAATTGGTCATAATCCTGTACAACATTCTCAAACTAAGCATATTGAAGTTCGTCATCATTTCATTCGAGATCATGTTGCTAAGGGTGACATCAATCTTAAGCATGTTCGCACCGACAAGCAATTAGCGGATATATTCACTAAACCACTTGATGAGAAAGTGTTTTGCAGGTTGAGAGGAGAATTGAACATCATTGATGCTTCGAACTTGGAGTAGAAACTCCATTGGATACATGCAAGACATGAGCTTATGACTAATCCATGATATATCTCTTATAATAACTATCTTGTCTTGGATATATTTGCACCTTGCATGTTGCCTAACCCATGTAGGTGCTTGGTTGAATCTAATTCCGTGAGATTGCGACTCACTCACATCTTGAGCAATCTCTACAAGACCAAGACTCTACACAATAGTGGTTGAAGACAAGGAAGCACAAAACCATTCAAACATATCCTTTGACAAATTCTATGTTAAGCTTCATGATTGTCATTTTTGGATACACAAGTGCTCTTCCTTGCAAGAACTAACCCATGTAGGTAGATGAACTCAAACTCCAAGTGGTGCTCCCAAATCTTGATGAGCTACATCAACCTTGAGCACCCACACAAGTTCAACTACATGAGCAAGAACCACACCACCACCCAAGGTATGTTATTCCATCTTAGAGAAGCTTTACTCCAAGACATGAGTCAAATCAACTTAACAAGGTGAGAATACATCAAGATGCTTAAACGAAAAATGGTAACCCCATTTTGAGCTTAAAACGATGAGTACGACCTACGATCAAGTGTCCTCACTTGACTCCTAAGTCAATATACTCTAACATAGGTGACTATGTCACCGTCCAATTCTAGATGAAGTTCTCTTGTGTTCTTTTCTGAGTTATTGCATTTGTCCCTTGCATATTTGTTTCCTTCTTTTTCAAACAAAAAAAACTTCATCTAGAAACTTTCACTCTTTTCTTTTTGATTTTTGTTCTGCATATTTCTGCATCAAATTCCTTGCAAATCTTTTAGCTAATTCATTGCAAATCTTTGTGAGATCTTACTTGACTAGTGAGCTGAGGTGACAAGTGTTTTTATCTGTGATGAACTCGGTTTCACCGAATTGCCATTTTCGGTCCAACCGAATCCCTTCGGTACTACCGAAACATGCCACTCGGTGCCACTGATTTCGCAACAGGAAAAACAGTTTGCCACATGTGCTATATTTCTTCTGATCCAGCTCCACTCAATGAATCTTGTCCTCTACAAGCATCACAGTTTTATTCCCTGCTTTGTACTGAATCTCAAGGACCAAACCTATTCGACGGATTCCAGGAAAAACCTTCTTGGAAATTGATGTCAAAGGGGGAGAGAGAGATCACATCAAAGCTTATCATCATGGAGAGAGAGATCACATCAAAAGCTTATCACCTACAAAGGAGAGAAAGTACTAAGGGGGAGAGAATACTCAAGGATCCCATATATTAAGGGGGAGAAAGAAATCTCCAAGGGGGAGAGAATACTCAAGGATCCCAGATGCTTGATGTTCAAGAGGAGAGATGACACATGTCAAAGACATGTTCATATGAACTCATTTGAATTAAGTTCTATTCATATATCTTTCAGCTCTGATTTTCTGTTTCCTATCTTCTCCCAATATCCCATGTAAGATTCAGGGGGAGCAAGACACCTAAGGGAAAGAAATCAGTCAAATTCATTGCATATCTTTATTCTTGGGGACATGCTGAATTCAATGTGGTACCTTGTATTCACTCTCTACATGTCATCCCAGTCTTGGTATTCTTGTGGTTTCTTTTGTTTGCTCTGGCTAGTGGACGTACCTGTGTTATCTAACCTTGTTGTGCAGGTTCATTCCATCCTAAGCCAACTCAAGACCACAAGGTAAGTATATGCATCAAAATCATGAGTATGAGGAGTTCTTGCTTATGTACATACTGTTTGCAAGAAGGACTCATGAGCATGAAGGTATTTTCCTTGATAATCTTTTGCTCTGATGCATATGGCCAAGATGCATGTAACACATTGCCTACTCTGTCATGGTTATGCTCTCACATGTCTCTATATTTCATATTTACATGAGTGCATACATGTAGGGGGAGCCTATGCTTGTTACATGTCCTTCCAAAGCTTTACTTGCTGTTCTTTATATCTTTATCTAAAGCTTTGATGTATGTTGCCATCAATTACCAAAAAGGGGGAGATTGAAAGCACAAGTGCTCCCTAGGTGGTTTTGATAATTGATGACAACATATCTCTTGTTGGACTAACATTTCAATCTAGCATGTTTCAGATAAGTTCAACAATGGAGTGGCATGGACTAAAGGTTGTGGGAACTCCTTCAAGATACTAATGACAAAGGATTGGCTAAAGCCTAAAGCTCAAGACTCTTCATTTTATATTTTAGTGATCCAAGATCACATTGAGTCTTTAGGAAAAGCCAATACTATCAAGGAGGGATGAGGTGTTGCTTAATGAGCCTCTTGCATCATGTGCTTAGTGATATGCTCCAAAAACCCTCAACTACTTTCCCATATCCACATATGACCTAAACCCTAAGCCAAACTCGGTCCTACCGATTCTTCCTATCCGGCGCCACCGAGTTTCACTTGCCATTAGCCACCGCCAAACCCTAGCAATTCGGTTCTACCGATAGGGATCTCGGTCTCACCGAGATGGGATTGCAAACTCTCTGTTACCTATTGCAATATTCTCGGTCCCACCGAGATTGCAATGTAAATTCAGTGTTTCCTATTTGTAACTTTTCGGTCTCACCGAAAGAGCAAATCGCTCCCACCGAGTTTGCCTGACCAACTCTCTGGTTAGCTAATTACCAAATTCGGTCTCACCGAGTTTGTGTAATCGGTCTCACCGAGATTACGTTATGCCCAAACCCTAACCATATCGGTCCTACCGAGTTGCATGTCAGTCCCACCGAAAATCTCTAACGGTCACTAGGTTTACATTTTCGGTCCGACCGAGTTTGTTGATTCGGTCCCACCGAGATTGGAAAACTGTGTGTAATGGTTGGATTTTGTGTGGAGGCTATATATACCCCTCCACCTCCTCTTCATTCGGAGAGAGAGCCATCAGAACGCATACACCATTCCAACTCATATGTTCTGAGAGAGAACCACCTACTCATGTGCTGAGACCAAGATATTCCATTCCTACCATATGAATCTTGATCTCTAGCCTTCCCAAGTTGCTTTCCACTCAAATCTTCTTTCCACCAAATCCAAATCCTATGAAGAGAGTTGAGTGTTGGGGAGACTATCATTTGAAGCATAAGAGCAAGGAGTTCATTACCTACACACCATTTGTTACTTCTTGGAGAGTGGTGTCTCCTAGATTGGCTAGGTGTCACTTGGGAGCCTCCGACAAGATTGTGGAGTTGAACCAAGGAGTTTGTAAGGGCAAGGAGATCGCCTACTTCATGAAGATCTACCGCTAGTGAGGCAAGTCCTGTGTGGGCTATGGCCATGGTGGGATAGACAAGGTTGCTTCTTCGTGGACCCTTTGTGGGTGGTTGCTTCTTCGTGGACCCTTCGTTGGTGGAGCCCTGTGTGGACTCTCGCAACCGTTACCCTTTGTGGGTGGAGCCCTGTGTGGACTCGCGCAACCGTTACCCTTTGTGGGTTGAAGTCTCCATCAACGTGGATGTAGGATAGCACCACTTATCCGAACCACGGGAAAAACATCCGTGTCTCAAATTGCGTTTGATCTCTCCAAACCTTTCCCTTTACATTCTTGCAAGTTGCATGCTTTACATTCCGCTGCTCATATACTCTTTGCATGCTTGCTTGATATGTATTGTGTGTGTTGAAATTGTGCCTAAACTCCACTTAAACCAAAAAACTTAAAAATTGCAACTTTAGCATTAAGTGTCTAATCCCCCCCTTTAGACACATCTACTTCTAGATCCTACAGATTTTCTTTTGGTATATCCGGCATGACGGTCGTCGTCATGTGTTGGGGCGCGCCCTCATGATCCGAAGATCGATCTTTTGTGTCTTGCTTTGTTTTCGAATACGTCCCGCATGTCCTGCGTGTTACCCCGGGCCTTGTTGTTCTTGTTTGACTGGCGACGGGGTGTGGGCTGGACTTCGGGCTTATATGCCACTTTGTCTCGGCCACGAGGTGGCCGGTCTGCTGCATCATACGCCGGAAACGCATGCTTTAATGCTCCCTCTTCAAGTTGGGGTAGCAACCTGAGCTTTGGGAAACTTTTGATTGGGCGCTCGAGTTCGTGTTCCTCGTCTGCCAGGACCTCAGTCCATCTATTTGCTAGCAGATCTTGCTCATCTTGAAGCTGTTGTTGCTTTTTCTTCAGGAATTTTTCTATGGCAATAAGCCGGCGCTTGAAGCGCTCCTGTTCGACGGGATCCTTAGGCACGATAAATTCTTTGTCGCCTAGGCTCACCTCGTCTTTGGAGAGAGGCATGTAATTGTCATCCTCTGATTCTCCGTCTGCTGCCTGTTCCTTGGGGCTGGCTTGCCCATCCTCCTGCTCAAAGCCTGGCTGGAGGGGATCGTCTTCGTCTTCGACACTATTTGCAGCGTTATTGTCTCCTGTGCCGGTATTGCTGTTTTTTCTATGGCGGGGCTTAGAGCGCAGCCGATGACGCCAGTTCTTGGATTGCTTCTGGGGGGGTGGTTATCCTCTGCTGTCTTATTGCCATCGCTTTCTTTGGGGGTGTCCACCATGTATATATAATATGATGAGGTGGTAGTCCAGCGCCCTGTGGGCGGTGGTTCCTATTCGTCTCCCGCATCGTCGTCCATACCGTCGATGTCTTCGGAGTAGAAGTCGAGCATGTCAGTTAGGTCATCGACAGTGGCTACTAAGTGGGTGGTGGGTGGGGAACGAATTTCTTCGCCGCCCGCTTCCCACTCGAGCCAGACATAGTTCAGCCAAGGGTCTCCTGACAAGGAGAGAGACCGTAATGAGTTTAGCACGTCGCCTAGGGGAGAGTGCTGAAAGATAACTGCGGAGGTGAACTCCATGACCGGTGCCCAATCAGATTGGATGGGCACGGACGTGAGCGGTTCGGAGTCTGTGGCTGGGGACGAATCCGAGTGTCCGGCAACACAGGTCTCATAGAAGGTGAAGTCAGTATTCGGCTCAATCGCCGCTGAATGTGCGGCCTCCGTAGCGGGGTGCACACACCCGTCCTCGGATGGCGCGATATGTTCCAGATTGAGGGCCGGAGTAGTTACAGGTGTGATCTCCCGAACATTGTCCGACGGCAGAGCTAAATCATGCTCATCGTGACTGTGTGGCGTACCTGACATGGGTTCGAATCCGTCGAAGATCAAGTCTCCGCGGATGTCGGCGGTATAGTTCATGCTTCCAAACCTGACCTGATGGCCAGGGGCGTAGCTCTCGATCTGCTCCAGATGGCCGAGCGAGTTGGCCCACAGTACGAAGCCACCGAATACGAAGATCTGTCTGGGGAGGAAAACCTCACCCTGGATCGCATCATTGCCGATGATCGAAGGAGCCATCAAGCCTTATGATGACGACACAGTGGAACTCTCAATGAAAGCACCAATGTCTGTGTCAAAACTGGCGGATCTCGGGTAGGGGGTCCCGAACTATGCGTCTAAGGCGGATGGTAATAGGAGGCGGGGGACACAATGTTTACCCAGGTTCGGGCCCTCTCGATGGAGGTAATACCCTACTTCCTGCTTGATTGATCTTGCTGATATGAGTATTACAAGAGTTGATCTACCACGAGATCGGAGAGGCTAAACCCTAGAAGCTAGCCTATGGTATGATTGTTGTTGTCCTATGGACTAAATACCTCCAGTTTATATAGACACTGGAGGGGGCTAGGGTTTGAGTCGGTTACAAGGGAGGAGATATACATATCTGAATTTCCAAGCTTGCTTTCCACGCAAAGGAGAGTCGCACCCGGACACGGGACGAAGTCTTCAATCTTATATCTTCATAGTCCAACAGTCCGGCCAAAGTATATAGTCTGGCCGTCCGAGGACCCCCTAATCCAGGACTCCCTCAGGGTCCACGTTGCTCCACCGACGTACTCCTTCCTCTTATATATACCTACGTACCCCAAACTACCAGATATGGAGCCAAAACCCTAATTCCACTGCCGTAACTTTCTGTATCCACGAGATCCCATCTTGGGGCCTTTTCCGAAGCTCCGCCGGAGGGGGTATCGATCACGGAGGGCTTCTACATAAACACCATAGCCTCTCCGATGAAGTGTGAGTAGTTTACCTCAGACCTACGGGTCCATAGTTATTAGCTAGATGGCTTCTTCTCTCTTTTTGGATCTCGATACAAAGTTCTCCCCCTCTCTCGTGGAGATCTATTCGATGTAATCTTCTTTTGCGGTGTGTTTGTTGAGATCGGTGAATTGTGGGTTTATGATCAAGTTTATCTATGAACAATATTTGAATCTTCTCTGAATTCTTTTATGTATGATTGGTTATCTTTGCAAGTCTCTTCGAATTATGAGTCTGGTTTGGCCTACTAGATTGATCTTTCTTGCAATGGGAGAAGTCACTACAAAAAAAGACACATCCGTGACATTTTGGGCCGAACGAATTTTTTTGTCATACATATGACACTTCTATGATGATATTGTGACAAAACCCGGTATCATCATAGATGTGGTGGGCTCCTACTTCTATGACAAAAAATCATGATAGAAAATGGGCTTTTCGTCCTGGGCAGGCCGGAGAGGCAGATGCATGACATTCTTTGGGCCGTCCATGACGGGAAAAACCGTGGTAGAAGCGAGGGGGAGGAAAATTTCAGGGAGTTCCCGGTTACGGTGGGAGGTCAGGGGCCGAGAGATGCGCGTTTCTCTCGTACAGGTACGCGCGTGTGTGCGAGCTGTTGGCTCTAATTGAACCCGAGCGATTGCACTGGAGGCTACGCGTTACTGAACCCGAGCGATCGATCGATGGCTGTTAACTGAACCCGATCGAGCGATTCCTTCGCTACTGCTGCTAACTGAAGCCGATCGATTGGATGAACAGTGAGTGTTGTGGGGGACGGGGGGGTGGATGAACAGTGAGCGGTGGCGTTGCCTCTGGATGAACATGACCCCGTGGTGTGGAGGGCTGGATGAACAGTAGACGGTGGAGGGGTGCCCGTGGAGGGGTGGTTGAACAGGACCCCGTGGTGTGGAGGGCTGGATGAACAGTAGACGGTGGAGGGGTGCCCATGGAGGGGTGGTTGAACAGTAGCCGGTGGAGTAGCGCGCGGTGGAGGCTGGATGAACAAGAGCCCGTGGAGGCTGGAGAAGGTCGACTGTAGCCCGTGGAGGCTGGAGGAGGTCGACGGTGGAGATGAACAGTATCCCGTGGAGTCCCGTTTTGCGGTACGCCACACCCCTCCCGATGAACAGGACCCCCGTTTCGACCGTAGGAGGTCCGTTTCGTCCGTTTTGCGGTACGCCACACCCCTTCCGATCAACAGGACCCCTGTTTCGACCGTAGGAGGTCCATTTCGTCTGTTTTGTGGTACGCCACACCCCTCCTGATCAACAGGACCCCCGTTTCGACCGTAGGAGGTCTGTTTCCTCCGTTTTGCGGTACGCCACACCCCTCCCGATCAATAGGACCCCGTTCCGAACATAGGAGGTCCGTTTCCTCCGTTTTGCGGTACGCCAGGCCTCGTTTCCATCGCCTGTTCCGTCCAAGCCCTCCCGATGAACACGACCACGCATTCCGTTCCGACCCAGCCGGTTGGCTCCCACGCGTTCCGTTTCCTCCCGATGAACACGACGCATTCCGTTGCCTCCCCATGAACACCACCACGACGATGTTTCTCCGTTCTGACCCAGCCATGTACACGAGCCCTGGCCGTACGTATGCGCGAGTAGGCGTTCGAGACCCCGCCCATATGTACACATATGTGGTCGTATTTTCTTTCTTGCACCCTGGCCGTTGTACGTACGTGTACATGCTACATGCGCGCCTCTACTACGACACGTACGCGCCTCTACTATGACACGTGCGCGCCTCTACATCCACCAGTATATATGTACATACACGTTTGCGACCAGAATGACAACGCTACATACGCTTCGACCAGGTGGGTCCCGACTGTCAAGCACTTCCTTGCGTGCGAAGATGTAGCTGGTGGGTCCCAGCAGTCAGGGGGGTGAATCGTTTTTTGCCCGGACGCACTTCCTTGCGTGCAAAGATGTAGCTGGTGGGTCCCAGCAGTCAGGGGGGTGAATCGTTTTTTTGCCCGGACGCACTTCCTTGCGCGCGAAGATATAGCTGGTGGGTCCTAGCAGTCAGGGGGAAACGTTTTTTTTTTCATGAAATACGGTGGCCCGTCCGGTGGGTCCCCGCTATCAGGTGGAGGAATCATTATTTTCTGCGTAATAAGGAGGCACTTCCTTGCTGCGGCCGTGGACCCAGCTATCAGCCTCTCCATGTATAGTCCGCGTTCAATGGAAGTCGTTCCTTGACCATGTTGACCATGCTGCACCGAGAGCACCATGGTGGTGGACGACGGCGAGGACTAGGAAGGGGACGACTCGGAGCCGGGGAAGACGCAGCAGTGGATGCCCACGCGAAGAGGAGTACGAGGGTTCACTGGTTCGGCTGCGGTGTGAGGCTGCTGTCGCCGCAGAATAACAGGGGGTGTGGGTGAGTAGAGGGATGGCTTGGCCAGCGGTGGGAGTAGTAGGGGGCGGTGAGGCCTCCGCGGCATCACTGCCAGCCACGGGAGGCAGGAGCACGCGGCATGACCGGCGCTGGTTTAGGCGGCTGGAGCAAGAAGACCAGAGGTTGAAGAAGCACTACAGCTGTTGGATGAACATCGTACGGTAACAGGAGCTAGAAATCGTTCATATTGACTAAGTTGACAAAGCCCTCCGTCCCCGTCAACTTGGTAGGTCCACAAGTCAACCTCCCACTATGCTAGGTTCCAACTGGCAGGGGGAATATTCATTTTTTTTGTGCGTAATAAGGAGGCACTTCCTTGCGTGTGAAGATAGCTGGTGGGTCTGACATGTCAGTGGGGGGCACGTTATTTTTGTGAAATACAGAGGCCCTTCCGGTGGGTCCCAGATGTCAGGTGGAGGAATCATTATTTTGCGCGTAATAAGGAGGCATTTCCTTGTGTGCGGCCATGGACCCAGCTGTCAGCCTCTCCATGCACAGTCTACTCCTGATGGTGTCATTCGTTGACCACGTTGACCACGCCGCGCCGAGTGCATCCAAGGTGGTGGACGACGACGAGGCCCCGAACAGCAACGAGCCGGAGATGGGAAGACGCGGGAGTAGAGTCGCAGCCGGATAGGTGTACAAGGGTTAACTGGTTCTAGTGCGGTGTGGTTTGGCAGTCAGTGGAGAAGAACAGGAGGTGTGGAGGGGTGGAGGGATGGCTTGGCCAACGGTGGAGTGGCGCTTCATAGCGAAGCGTGCTAAGTAGAGCTGCTAGCAGCAGGAGGCGGGAGGTGGTCCCGACAACGCTGGAGGAAGAAGACGAGAGATTGAAGGTGGATGCCGGTCGTTGGATGTAAATCCAACGGCTAACACGTCAGAATCATTTGTTGACTAAATTGACAACGACTTGCGTTGGCTTCGACCTATTGGCCCACATTTCAGCCTCCAAAAATGTGGCACGTACTCAATCCATTTTTTAGGAATTTACAGTCTTTTTACTGCGCGGTAGAATTTACAGTCAATTTGATCTTTTTTTTGAATTACATCCATTAGCTGGGCTGGGTGAACAAATAATCTAGCGTCCATGCGGCCCATTTATTTTATTTCCTAAAAAAATACAGGCCATTTGCACTTTCTCGAAATACACGATTTTGCTGGGCTGATTCTAATTATAATGTTGGGTTGGGCCAGCAATGTTATAAAAAAGGGGCTATTTTGTTATAAATATATTTAAATAATAAGTGATATTACTACATTCGTCCTTAAATCTTACCAAGCTTTTGTGCACAATCACTAGGATTTTCGTGCCAAAACAATCCAGGATTTTATTTGTTAAGAAATTATTTTTATAAGTTCATAAGATGTGGGATATTGTTTTCTTACATATGTAAGTGTCGTGGGTTTGTCACGGCAGATGTCCTTGTGAAAGGACTTAGTCGTGGATCCATCGCAACGGGTTAACTTAAAGGGGTTAAACCAGACAGGGGGACACGGAGAGTTTATACTAGTCCGGCCCCTTCGATGAAGGTAAAAGCCTACGTCTAGTTGTGATTGGTATTACTTAGGTTTCGAAGGCCAGGGAGCGAATTCGCTTTTTCTGGCTCTCGAGTTGTTGTCTGTCCCCTGAACCACTACCGGGTCGTCCCCTTATATACATGGGTGGCACCCGTCGGTTTACAGAGTCCCAAAGCTGGATCATAAACGTTTCCGGTTCGGTCTCTACACTTCCTATCTTACAAAGCAAGTTACATGATTAAGTCAGTTTACATCTACATGCCTTAACTCACTTCTGGGACTTGGGCCTTCGTAAAGCGCCATCATCTTCACATCTTCATGGGCTTCTAATCTTCATAAAGTTAATCCGGCTACTCCTGGTCAGTTTACGTCCAGTAGTAATATCCCCAACATTAGGCCCCAGATTGACTTGAACAGGTTTCATGTCAATCCTTAGTAAAAACTTCGTCTTCCACATCTTCTCATACTTTGGTAAACCGTTGTGATGTCATCTTCTCGGATCGTGGTAAACCGTCGTGACGTCATCTTCATTATTTGTCCTCCGACAATCGAGGCGACAGCTCCGCCTCACTTCCAAGTTTTGGCTCCTCGATTTTCGTGCATGACACCTATCCCTTGCCTTTATAAATAAGACCGGGGAGTCATTTTCACATTTCCCCCTCGTGCCTCTTCGTGTCTATAATGCCCTCGATGCATCTATATCTCCTACGTGTCGAAGCACGACCTAGAGGCATAACTGCATTGAAAGCAATGTCGCAAGTAAGGTAATCTTCACAACAACCCATGTAAATAGATAAAAGGGGAAAAGGTACATAGTTGGCTTACACTCGTCACATCACACAAATACATGAATAACATTACAATCATCCAATACACTCATGGTCCGACTATGGTACCAAAATAAAGATCAACCCCAACATGCGACACGGTCCCCGATCGCCCCAACTGGGCACCACTACTGATCATCTGGGAAAGACACATAGTAACGGCGAGAGTCTTCATCGAACTCCCACTTGAGCTTAAGCGCTTCGTCTAGAACGGTATCATCGGTCCCTGCATCTGGTTTTGGAAGTAAACTATGAGTCACGGGGACTCAGCAATCTCGCACCCTCGCAATCAAGACTATTTAAGCTTATAGGTAAGGCAAAGGTATGATGTGGAGCTGCAGCAAGCGACTAGCATATATGGTGGCTAACATACGCAAAAGAGAGCAAGAAGAGAAGGCAGAGCACGTTCGAACAACTATGATCAAGAAGTGATCCTAGAACAACCTATGTCAAGCATTACTCCAACACCGTGTTCACTTCCCGGACTCCGCCGAGAAGAGACCATCACGGTTACACACGCGGTTGTTTCATTTTAATTAAGTTAAGTTTCATGTTATCTACAACCGGACATTAACAAATTCCCATTTGCCCATAACCGCAGGCACGGCTTTCGAAAGTTCAAATCCCTGCAGGGGAGTCCCAACTTAGCCCATCACAAGCTCTCACGGTCAACGAAGGATATTCCTTCTCCCGAGACATTCCGATCAGACTCGGCATCTCGGTTTTACAAGACATCCTCGACAAAGGTAAAACAAGTCCAGCAACACCGCTCGAATGTGCCGACAAATCCCGATAGGAGCTGCACATATCTTGTTCTCAGGGCACACTCAGATGAGACTAGCTACGAGTAAAAACAACCCTCAAGTTTCCCCAAGGTGGCCCCGCAGGCAGCTCAGTCGGACCAACACTCAGAGGAGCACTGGCCCTGGGGGGGTTGAAATAAAGATGACCCTTGGGCTCTGGAAACCCAAGGGAAAAAGAGGCTAGGTGGCAAATGGTAAAACCAAGGTTGGGCATTGCTGGAGGAGTTTTATTCAAGGCGAACTATCAAGGGGTTCCCATTATAACCCAACCGCGCAAGGAACGCAAAATCCGGGAACATAACACCGATATGACGGAAACTAGGGCGGCAAGAGTGGAACAAAACACTAGGCAAAAGGATGAGCCTTCCACCCTTTACCAAGTATATAGGTGCATTAAGATAACAAGATAATATGGTGATATCCCAACAATAAACAATGTTCCAACAAGGAACGATCTCCAATCTTCACCTGCAACTAGCAACGCTATAAGAGGGGCTGAGCAAAGTGGTAACATAGCCAATCAAAGGTTTGCTAGGACATGGTGGGTTAGAGGTTTGACATGGCAATTTGGGAGGCATGATAAGCAAGTGGTAGGTATCGTAGCATAGGCATAGCAAAAGAGTGAGCATCTAGCAAGCAAAGATAGAAGTGATTTCGAGGGTATGATCATCTTGCCGGCAAAGCTGTCAGACTTGACTTGATCCTCGTAAGCGAACTCAACGGGCTCCTCATTCACGAAATCGTCTCCGTGCTCTACCCAAACAAGAAAAACAACCAAAAGGAACACAATCAACCACGTGCAATGCTCAAACAACATGATGCAAACATGGTATGCTATGCGGGATGCGATATGTGATGCATATGCAAGATTTGACAAAAAATGATTGAACATGGCCTAAAATTGGAAATCCAAGAGTGCCACTGGAAATGTGAGTTGATTTCGGTTGAAATCGATATGAAGATCACCGGAATCGGATGCACGGTTTGGAAATGGCAAGCAAAACAAATATGGCACCGGTCTGCAAAAATCAGCAAGTGACTAACTAAATGCATCAAGATAAATATGGTACGGCACTCAAACATGACAAAAACAATACATGGCAGGGATCCACTCATGATGCTTGACAAAAGATGAACACCAAGCTACGGCTAATTCATCCATTAACAGGTTCAAACAAGCATGTCAAAAATGCAAATGATAACAGGTTTCAGACTTAGTGAAATTAACACAAGTCTGGAATTTATCATCAGGAAGCACACTTTAGAGCATGAAAACTATATGCTACAGGAACTTAACATGGCATATCAAGGCATGACATGAAGCTACTCAAAGCACTTAACAAAAGTCCCTTAGTGACCTTGAGCCAAAAGGGATCAGAAAATACAATTGCAAGCATGTGAACATGGCAAAAACATAAACAGATCTCAGACTTAGTGAAAAACTGGAGCATGCAAATCAGTTAACGGGTAGGCATGTTTACGAGCTCGATACACTCACTACAGAGCATGGCATGAAAAACTAAGCATACACGCATCAAGAATACATATCATAGAAGCTATACATGGCAAGAACAACAACATAGCATGCACGGATCAATAGCAACATCCTCGGCAAAATCGCTAACATGTCAACAATCTGCCAGGATTCACGATATAGCAAAAGTAGAGCTCGATTGACTCAAGCTAGGGTGCTCCATAAATGCAAACAAAGTGCAAACGATAACATGTTTCAGACTTAGTGAAATTAACAGCATGTTAGGAATTTATCATCAGGAAGCAATGTTTAGAACACGATAACTACATGCTACAGGAACATATCATGGCAAAGTAAGGCATGGAATGAAGCTACTCAAATCATATAACAAAAGTCCCTTAGTGACCATGAGCCAAAAGGGATCAGAAAATACAATTGCAAGCATGTGAACATAGCAAAAACACAAACAGATCCAGACTTAGTGAAAAACTGGAGCATGGCAAAACAGTTAACAAGTAGGCATGCTTACGAGCTCGATGCACTCACTACAAAGCATGACATGACAAAAGAAGCATACACTCATCAAGAAGACATGGCATAGAAGCTAGACATGGCAAGAACAACAACATAGCATGCACGGATCAACAACAACAACCTCGGCAAAATTGCTAAACATGTTAACAATCTGCCAGGAACATTTTATAGCAAAAGTAGAGCTCGGTTGACTCAAGCTAGGGTGCTCCATAAATGAAAACAAAGGCATGGATGGATATAGAACCACAAGGTTAACAAAACATCCTTACTGATCATCCTCAAAAGAGGCACGGATCACTAGGAAACAACATGAACATATGACATACCGACAAAAACAGAATAAGGACTTAGTGAAATTCTAAGTCCCTGAAATCAGCATTACCGATTACGCTACTTTGCAAGCTTGTGCTAGTCACCACACATATCACAAAAATACATGGTAAGAACCTCTGTAAAGATGGAATGGCATATAACAAAACTCATGTAGAGCTCAGGAGCATATCATATACACATTAATCAAGGCAAAAATGACAAATATCTATTTGATGAAACAGGTCTGGCAAATTTATCACATAGCCCTCTTCCAACATCATTTCGGGCGTCAAGATGAGCTCAAATGAAAATGATGCAATGAGATGAAGTGATTTACTCGTCGAGACAAACATTTTGATATGCTACACGCGCAAATCGGAGCTACGGATGCAAAGTTATAGCATGTGCAAGAATGCAAAAATTAGGGTTCTCTGGGAAAAAGTCAACCCTCATAGATCCAGATCTGGCCGGCGCGTGGATCGAGGAGGTCGCCGGATTCACTGTTCACCAGAGAGCGAGGGAGGCGCGCCGGAGGAGGAGGTCGTTGGGGCCAGCAACGAGGTGACCCCGGTGAGGAGGCGCGACGGAGGTCGGCGGAGGCAGGGGCGGCGCGGCTGCGCGATGGGCGGCGAGGTCGGCGGAGCTCGGCGGCCAGGGATGGCGGGCGGCGGCGCCGGGCCGTCGGGTGGCCGGACAGGAGGAAGACGGCGGCGGGGTTCGCGGGTGAAGGCGCGGGGCGCGCGGGCTCGCGGGGGCCCGACTTGGGCCTCCCGGGCCGGAGCGGTGGGAGGCGGCGCAGGGCCACGTGGCAGCCCCGGAGTGGTGGCGGTGGTGTGTTCGGCGGCCGGCGGACGTGTCCGGCCGCGCGGAGAGGAGCGGGGCTAGGGTTAGGGGGTGGAATGACTCGAAAATTTCGGGGGAGATGCCATTTTATAGGTAGGAGGAGCTAGGAGGCTCCAAATTGAGCACGGTTTTCGGCCATGCGATCGTGATCGAACGCTCTAGATGATGGAGAGGGTTTATGTGGGTTTTGGGCCAAATTGGAAGGGTGTTGGGCTGCAACACAAACGAGGCCTTCTCGGTCCCTCGATTAACCGTTGGAGTATCAAACGAAGTCCAAATGGCACGAAACTTGACAGGCGGTCTACCAGTAGTAAACCAAGGCCGCTTGGCAAGTCTCGGTCCAATACGGAAATGTTTAACCCCCACACACGAAAAGAGACCGGAGGAGATAGGAGCGCCGGAATGCAAAACGGACAACGGGGAAATGCTCGGATGCATGAGACGAACACGTATGCAAATGCAATGCACATGATGACATGATATGAGATGCATGACAAAGGCAACAACACACGGAGACAAAACCCGAACTCGAGGAAAATAAAATAACTTAGTGCCGGAAACGGCAAGAGTTGGGATACATATAAGGTAGATTACATCTGGGGTGTTACAGCGTCGTCTTCCTTGCGCTGCTCAACCTCCAAAGCTCCGCCGCCACCGTCGACCGTCGCCTCTGCTCCGACTCCGGCTGCTGCATCACCCTGAACGCACCAGAATACTGCGGCATCTCTCCGCCGTTCCTGTGATACTGGTACCCTTTTTCCTTCCACCCTAGATCTTGCTTTTAGGGTTTCACTGCTCGTCGGAGTTCATCGAAAAACTCAGTGTTGTTCTTCTCTTTTCTTCTCTCTAGCATCCCAGGCTAGGTTGGACCTGTTATCCTTGCGCGACCGTAGCCGTAATCATATTCTCCTCATTAGACTCTCTCTTTATATCAAGAACAACTTATCTGAATCTGCTGAACTATTTAAATACCTGAAGCTTGAACCTGGATATTTTCCAGTTTCTGTCATACCTTAGATCCGAAATTTTCATATAACTCTGTGAAATATGTTTCCCCTTACTTAGGTATTTTTAGATCTGTACTCCTCACACCAATATAAGCGGTTTAACTTTGCAAGAATGACAATCCGGTATACACCATTAGTCCCCTTGTTGAACCGCCAATGTACTTCCCCTTATAACCTGTATTTAATAAATTCTTGTATGGAATTGCCAACTCCGGTTTAGCGATATGTTTATATCCTTGATATAACCTTGTCCTTCATTATTATATCAGCCTCCGGTTTACGCAATCTTATGCACCAGTATATGTTGATATCATTACATCTTGTGTGTCATCCTGAGTGATTTGTAAACCGGCGTTTCTTCCATAGCTTTTTTGCTCTATAATGGCCAAGCAATTTACCGCTTGCAACTGGGCTCGTTCCCGGGTCACCGAGGAACAATTGAACGATATGGTTAGCATTGGTACTTTGCCTAAGAAGACTGAGATTAAATGGCGAGTTCCAGGAGCAAAAAATCCTCCGACCCCGAGGCAGGGTGAGGTGGTGGTCTTTGTCGACCACATAGGCCGTGGCTTCAAACCGCCAGGGTCAAAGTTTTACCGAGATGTGCTTGCCAATTTCCAACTCCATCCTCAAGACATCGGGCCCAACTCAGTATCCAACCTATGCAACTTCCAGGTCTTATGTGAAGTGTACTTACAGGAAGAACCAACTGCGGAGCTGTTCCGGGACTTCTTTCACTTAAACCGGCGCACAGAATTTGTAAATGGCCCCAACACTGAACTTGGTGGTGTCTCAATTCAGAAGCGGAAAGAAGTTGAATTTCCTGATGCCAAACTGCACAGCCACCCAAAGGAATGGAACCAGACTTGGTTTTACTGCAGAGACACTTCTCCTGAAGATGAGAATCCCCTCCCAGGCTTTCGTGATCACCGGCTTTCCAACACCCATCCGATGCCGCAACACTTAAGTTCCACAGAAAGGGCGAAATATGCCCCTCAACTCGCCAAACTCCGGGCTTTTATGGCCAACGGTTTAACATGTGTTGATTTCGTGCGCTGTTGGATATGTTGGAGCATCTTGCCGCTAAGCCGGTGTCCCGGTTTAATGTGTGAGTACACCGGTGAGGTTGAAGCCCCTCAATGCCATTTCAACATTCAAGTGACTGATGAAGAAGTCACTGAAGGTGTAAAGAAAATTTTGAATGAATCGGAACTAGTCTGTAGTCAAACCAGCTTGAATCCCTTGGATACCAAGAACAAACTGCCTGCTGTAAGCACTATACTTCCTTTTCATCTTTGATATCTTTAATTTGTGCAACTTGTAATCCTTCTTCTGTGTATGTATGTATCGGGTGATGATCCCTTCTTGAAACGGAAAACCGTAGAAAAAGCAGTAAAGCCAACCGGGGATAAAGCGGTCAAACCATCTCGCCCCAAAACCAAAGCCGTCAAACGGGCGTCAAAACGGAAAACGGCTGACCGGATCAACATGGAACTTGATGATGATGCTGATGACCTGGAAGTTGAGGTAGAACTTGACTCACTTGGCTCCCTTTTCATGCATCTCATTAACAATGATCTTCCTCAGGAGGACGCAGAAGGCAGTCAAGCTGATGATGTAGAGGTAATTACCCTCTCCTCTGGTTCAGACTCTAAGACAACACAAAAAACCCGTCAAGCAGTCCGGAAATTAAGCTTTTCTCATCCCCTTGCTCATTTGGATCCAACATTTATTTTGAAGACTCGGCAGCATGAAGCTCGCTGGACAACTCGGCACAGTGGCCAACATGTTACTTCAATCGGTTTACCTGACACCCTGGTTCGGAAGCGCCGGTCTGAGGTCTCTCCTACTCCTGACAACTCTTATACCAAGGTAGGTTATTTCAGACAACCTCTTAATCCGTCCGATTCAAATTATCAGGTGACACCTCCCTCATCCGCTGGTGAATCGACAGCAACTCAACTCCCCCTCTGAAAACTGTAGCTGGGTAAGCTTTGTAACCTTTCATCTCAATTTATTGTAAATCTGGAATAAAATGTTAACCCTCTTTTTAGTTTTGTTCTGCAGAGCCAAAGCCAGACCCAGCAAGAAAGCTCGGGTCAACAATCCGTCCGAAGACCCAGCCACTTTTGACGAAGAACCAAGAGGTGACCCGGACCAGACTTGTGAACCAGAGGGCCCTCATCCTGAAGCCGCCTCTGAAGACCCGCCCCTTCAAGGCCAAAACACTGATGAACCAACAGACGCTGAACCTGCCGCGCCTAACACTGAACCTGCAGAGCCAAACCGGGCTAGTCCGGGGAGAGATGCTGAGACTCCATTATCACCAGCCAAAAACACTGAAGGCCAAGGAGACGATGTGATCATTACTGGAATGGGCCACAGCTCTCCTAGCCATCCCGTATTCTTGGCTCAACATAGTGCCAAAGAAGATCAGGCTACTAGGGAAAAAGGCAAATGGAGTAGTGATTTATGAAATTATGCTCATCTCAACGCTGAAGAACTTCACTCTGGCTTCTTGAACCATCTTCACTCAAACCGAGACTATGAAGCCGGTTTGGTGAATTTGATGAAGGAGCGATATGAGGTATTTTCATCTCCCTTTGTTCGTTGATTCAAAGTTGAAATACTAGCCCAAGTAGCCCCCAAGGGCCGTTTATGATGTTAATCATAAACCGGGTCTTTGTAGCACTTTAAGTTTCTCGTCAGTGATCCTCAAAATGTCAGGTCTCTAATAAGAACCAAGACTCATCTTCTAACAATTAGATAGCTTTCCGCAGCGTAGCCCCCAAAGGTCGGTTTAACTTGGCAAGTTAATCCGGGTTTTGATCCATGCATCCGTTTTAGAACAGACGTACATTAGCCCCCAAGTGTCCAGGATAATGCTTGCATTGTTCTGGAGACTTGTATAAAATGTAGTACTTTAGAGCAAGTAGGCATTAGCCCCCAAGTATGAAGTGCATAACTTGTTATACGCTTTGTACTTAGTACATATATATATATATATATATATCCTGTTGTTTAATATACCTTCAATGCTGCAGGCTGAACTAAGGAATAGAGATGCCCGAAACTCTGACTTGCAAGAGAATGTGAAGTCACAACAAGCAGAAGCTGCAAAAGCCAAAGAGGAGCTGACCCAAGCCCTGGCCGTAATAGAAAAGTTGAAAGAATCTTTCAACAAAGATCGTGTTGACTAGGAAACCAAAAAATCTGGTTTAACCAAAAGAGCCGAAGACACCGAGGCAGCCCTGAAACCAATTGTAGATGAACTAGCTGGTTTGAAATGGCAAATCAACTCTATGACTTCTGCTATCTTTGGTAGGTATCTCCTTATGTGTTTGCGCAAGTCAATGAACCTTATCACTGACCAGAACGTTGATATAAACCCTTCACAGGCACTCAGATTGCTCATCTTGGTATAGACATGCGGATGAAGCTCAAAGCAGCGTATACTTTGATTGAACAGTTGTACTCTGGGTCTCAGCGGGCTATTTGCATGGCGGCTTAAAACAAACGGGCCCAACCCTGATAAAAGAAACACTTGAGAAGCTAGCCATGTTACCAGCCCGGATTGTCAAATTAAAGAAGGCAGCTGCCAGAGCAGGAGCTTTGACCACACTTATTCGAGCCAAAGCCTGGATTCCCGACCTTGAAGCGGAGGATATCATTAAAGGATACACAGGCGTGAAGGAGGACGGTTCAAACTTCGACAATGATGACCTCCGACGGCTGACCAAAGAGATGCGGCCAGTAGCCAGCAAGCTGGCCGAAGACACAGACTTGTCCCATTTTCAACCGGCTTATGACGCTGAAGGGAAAAGACAGCCTGCTGAAATCCATGAAGTTGAAGAACTTGTGCCTCCGATTTGTAAGCACACTTACGCTCCTGATATTAACCCATCCAATCTTATCCATGAAGAGGCAGTATTTCAAGCTTTAACTGGAATTGATTGGTCGACGGTTGATTTCCAGCGTTTGGGGAGGGATGAAGAAGTGCCCACACCAACTGACCCTCAACCATCAAACTGTCCAGACGAAGCATCTTAAACCGGTCGCCGGTTTACTGGCTATTGTGTACCGATACTTAGAAAAACAATTATGCAATTGGAGCCACTTTGAAAGCTTCTTGTAATAGGATAGCCAAAACTCCATTATCGGCCATGCCATCGAGCATGTTTTGTAATACCTCGTGACAACTTGTTCCACCTTTTGGGATCGATTTATCCTTAACTTAGGAATAGTTTTGTTCCAGAATACAAAAACTTGCAAAGTGTCCTAGTGGTTTACCACTGGACGGGTTATGATGCTCAACATATATACAATATTTAGATGAATGATCAAAGTTGTTGTATAAAAAGTAATATGTGCAACATACCTCGTTAGTTGACCAACTGTTTGGTAAAGGTGCTAACACCAATCCGGAGTAATAATAACTCCATCCTTATAGTGTCGGATTATGATAATAAACCGTACCAGGATATAATAATCACAGGGTTTTCTTTATAGCACTGGTGATTTAGTCCAACCAGACCAGGACAATGAACACCGGTTTATAACTGATCATGTACTGACAACTTGTAGTTGAAAGGCAAGCCGGGTCAAGGACACCGGTTTATCAGAAGACATTTATGAAATTTTATAAAGTAAAAAATCTTCAACAAATAAGACTCAAAAAGGAAATATGCAAGGCTTTTTACGAGTTGCCAGGCTCCAAATCGAGGCTTTTCATGGGCTGCCAGGCCTTTGAGTTAAACCATTTAACAAAGCATTTTAAGATGGGCCTCCAATTAACCAGTCGTCATTTTAACTTTGACAAATTCAGGGTCTGTAAAAGATTGACTTGTCAAACGTTCGGCGGGTCATACCAGGATTACCTGGACAGGAGTGGCTTACTTGATGAAGGTAGGTTAACCTGGGTTTTTAGGTGAATACACCAGGCTTCCAAGCCGTGGTTTGATAGCTAATTACAAGGGTCCTTTCAAACTCTTTGGTGCTTTGCAAAAAAGAGCCCCTAAGTAACTTTGTGAGCTGTGCTCAGTGGGTGCCCATGTTTGAGTTTGTGCTTTGTGCAACACTCTCTTTGGCCCCACATATTTTCCTTTGTGGCTTAGATGCCTATCAAGAGGTGTAGCTATGGTGTGATAGCAACCAAGCCCCCTAGAGATATCCCTTCGTGGTTTCAAACCGATCAAAAGGTGTAGCTATGGTTCAGATATAACCAAGCCCCCTAGTGATTTTCTTTATATCCGTGTGGCTGCAGAGACCGGATTAACAAAACACTCCGCTTGGTCAATAAACTCTTGTGAGCACACACATGATGTAAAAAGAACAGATACCCCGCTTGAATGGAGGCTCCGGTTTATTATATGATATATACATTGTCATAAATATGTACATATGAAGAGCTTATGGCTCAAGTATAATAAGGCCTAAGAAGAGCTATGTTCCACGGCCGCTTGGTCTCCTCCTCCGATTTACATGAGTCTTGGTGCTCTCGAACATCAATGAGGTAGTATGACCCGTTGTGCAGATTCTTGCTGACCACAAAAGGTCCTTCCCAAGGTGGGGATAACTTGTGCATATCAGTTTGATCCTGAATGAGCTGGAGCACCAAATCGCCCTCTTGAAAGGTCTGGTCTTAACCCGGCGGCTATGTCGGAGATCCTGTTGATAAATCACCGAACGTGCTGCTGCGAGGTCACGTTCTTCATCCAACAGGTCCAGAGAATCTTGACGTGTTGTCTCATTATCCGCTTCAACATAAGCTGCCACTCGGGGTGAATCGTGATGGATGTCACTAGGGAGAACCTCCTCCGCTCCATAAACCATGAAGAAAGGTGTGTAACCTGTCGACCTGTTAGGTGTGGTGTTGATGCTCCATAACACAGAAGGTAATTCCTCCACCCAACAACCCGGTGTCCGTTTCAAAGGAACCATAAGTCGGGGTTTAATACCTCTCAAAATTTCTTGATTTGCCCTTTCCGCTTCACCATTAGACTGGGGGTGAGCCACGGATGCTATATCAAGCCGGATGTGCTCACGTTGGCAAAATTCATCCATCTCTCCCTTTGACAGATTAGTACCATTATCAGTTATATGTTGTGTGGAAAACCAAACCGGAATATCACCTTTTTGATGAATTGAACCGCCGTGACCGCATCACACTTACTGACTGGCTCTGCTTCCACCCATTTGGTGAATTTATCAACTGCCACTAATAAGTGGGTTTTTTTTGTCCTTGGATCGCTTGAAGGGTCCAACCATATCAAGCCCCCAAGTCGCAAACGGCCAAGTTATTGGAATCACCCTCAACTCCTGAGTCGGAACGTGAGCACGACGTGCGAATTTTTGACAGCCGTCACATCTTTTGACCAAATCCTCCGCATCGGCATGTGCTGTTAACTAGTAAAAGCCGTGGCGAAAAGCCTTAGCAACCAAAGACTTTGAACCGGCGTGATGACCGCAATCCCCTTCATGGATTTCTCACAAAATCTCACAACCCTCTTGAGTAGAAACACAATGCTGAATTGCTCCTGAAGCGATGTAACGATGTAACTCCCCGTTAAGTATGGTCATGGACTTGGAACATCGGATTATCTATCGAGCCAACGTTTCATCGTCTGGTAACTCGCCTCGGTTCATGTAAGCCAGATATGGGATTGTCCAATCCAGTATGACGTGCAAAGCTGCCACTAATTGAGCCTCCGGATCAGGGATAGCCAACTCCTCCTCTTCTTCTGTTGGTACCTTGACTGACGGATTATGCAGTACGTCAAGAAAGACATTTGGGGGAACCGGTTTACGCTGAGAACCAAGACGACTTAAAGCATCTGTCGCTTCATTCTTTCACCGGTCTATATGGTCCACCTGATAACCCTTGAAGTGACCAGCCACTGTATCCACCTCTCGCCGATATGCAGCCATGAGTGGGTCTTTAGAATCCCAAGTGCCAGACACCTGTTGAGCCACCAGATCTGAATCGCCGAAGCACTTAACCCGATTTAAGTTCATCTCCTTAGCCATCCGAAGACCGTGGAGCAAAGCCTCATATTCAGCTACATTGTTAGTACAAGGGAACATTAAACGGAGGACATAACAAAACTTGTCACCTTGTGGGGAAGTTAGTATGACTCCAGCCCCTGAGCCCTCCAATTGCCTAGATCCATCAAAATGAATAGTCCAATACGTATTATCTGGTTTCTCTTCTGGTGCCTGTAACTCCGTCCAATCATTGATGAAGTCCATGAGTGCCTGGGATTTGATTGTTGTGCAGGGTATATATTTGATCCCATGAGGTCCAAGCTTGATAGCCCACTTAGCAATCCGGCTAGTTGCTTCTCTGTTTTGAATGATATCTCCAAGAGGGGCTGAACTGACCATTGTGATGGGATGGCCCTGAAAATAGTGTTTAAGATTCCGGCTTGCCATAAACACTCCATACACCAGCTTCTGCCAATGTGGATACCTCTGCTTTGACTCAATGAGAACCTCACTGATATAACAAACCGGCCGTTGAACTGGATATTCCTTGCCAACTTCCTTGCGCTCTACCACGATAGCCACGCTAACAGCTCGGGCATTAGCAGCCACCTATAGCAATAACGGCTCCTTATCGATCGGTGCTGCAAGCACGGACGGTTCAGCTAACTGCCTCTTCAGATCCTCGAACACTTTATCAGATGCCTCGCTCTAGACAAAGTTATCTGTTTTCTTGAGCATCTGATATAAAGGGATGGCCTTCTCCCCGACACGACTGATAAAACGACTCAAGGCTGTAATCCGGCCGGCCAGACGTTGAACGTCATTGATACACGCCGGTTTGGCCAAAGACGTGATCGCTGAATGTTTTCCAGATTAGCCTCAATGCCTCTGTTTGACACTAGAAAACCCAAGAGCTTGCCTGCTGGGACACCAAAGACACACTTCTCCGAATTGAGCATCATCTTGTAAACCCGGAGGTTGTCAAAGGTTTCTCTCAAATCATCTATCAATGTTTCCTCCTTTCTGGACTTTATCACAATATCATCCACATATGCATGAACATTGCGCCCAATCTGCTTATGAAGGCAATTCTGAACGCAGCGCTGATAAGTTGCCTGGGCACTCTTGAGTCCAAAGGGCATGGAGACATAGCAGAAGGCTCCAAAGGGAGTTATGAAAGCTATCTTCTCCTGGTCCTTAACCGCCATTTTGATCTGATGATAACCAGAATAAGCATCCAGAAAACACAAACGGTCACAACCTGCCGTAGCATCAATTATCTGATCAATGCGAGGGAGGGCAAAGGGGTCTGCAGGTCAAGCCTTGTTTAAATCTATGTAATCCACACACATACGCCAAGTGCCGTTTTTCTTAAGAACCGGCACCGGATTAGCCAACCACTCTAGATGAAAGACCTCCACGATAAACCTTGCGGCCAACAACCGAGCTACCTCTTCACCGATAGCCTTACGCCTTTCTTCATTGAAGCGGCGGAGAAACTACCGGACTGGTTTAAACTTAGGATCGATGTTAAGTGTGTGCTCAGCGAGTTCCCTCGGTACACCTGGCATGTTAGAAGGTTTCCATGCAAAGATGTCCCGGTTCTCACGGATGAACTCGATGAGCGCACTTTCCTATTTGGGATCAAGGTTAGCGCTGATGCTGAATTGCTTGGATGAGTCGCCAGGAACAAAATCAATCATCTTGGTGTCTATAGCCGATTTGAACTTCAACACTGGATCATGTTCCGTAGTCGGCTTTTTCAAAGAGGTCATATCTGCCGGATCAACTTGCTCCTTATAGAATTTCAACTCCTCCATGGCACAAACCGACTCAGCATAAGCCGCATCACCTTCCTCACACTCCAAAGCGATCTTTCTGCTTCCATGTACTGTGATAGTCCCCTTATGACCTGGCATTTTAAGCTGTAGATAAACATAACACGGCCTCGCCATGAACTTAGCATAAGCCGGCCGCCCAAACAGGGCGTGATACGGGCTTTTGATTTTTACCACCTCAAAAGTCAATGTTTCTGACCTTGAATCATAGTCATCTCCAAAAGCCACCTCTAAGGCTATCTTGCCCACTGGATATGCAGATTTACCAGGCACCACACCATGAAAAATGGTATTTGACGGTTTAAGATTCTTATCTATCAACCCCATACGGCGGAATGTATCATAATATAGGATATTGATACTACTTCCCCTATCCATGAGCACTTTGGTGAACTTGTACCCCCCAACTTGAGGGGCCACCACCAGGGCCAAGTGACCCGGATTGTCAACCCGGGGTGGGTGATCCTCTCTACTCCACAAAATGGGTTGCTCAGACCAGCGCAAATACTGAGGCACTTCCGGTTCAACAGAGTTTACTGCCCTCTTGTGAAGCTTCTGATCACGCTTACACAAACTAGTAGTGAGGACATGATATTGCCCGCTATTTAGCTGCTTGGGATTGCTCTGGTAACCCGACTGCTACTGCTACTGCTGGTTCCCCTGATGGTTGTAACCTCCCTGGTTGCCTTGGTGCCCTTGATTGATGTGTCCGGTTTGGTTGCCTTGAAACCCTAAATCCAAACCGCCACCTCTGTAACCCGACCCGTGGAAACCACCTCCTGAACCGCCGGGCAGGCCATTATCATACTGGAACATATTGGAGTTCTTGAAATCCCGCATGATATAACAGTCCTTCCAAAGATGCGATGTTGGCTCCTCCTTTGATCCATGCTTTGGACAGGGTTGATTTAACAAGCGCTCCAAATTGGGGCCTGAACCTCCGCCCCTCTGGGGCTGCTTGCCCTTACGGCGCTGGCCATTCTCCTGAGCATTGGTGTTAGAAACAATGTCCAAGATGCTGTCGGCTTTGCACTTACCACTGTTCCCATGGCCTGCCGGATTATGCTGCTGACCCTTGACATTGCCGTTTTTCTTCCCTTTCCCCGGTTTGTCCTCCTTTGAGTCCGGGTCCTTGGTACTATCTGAATTGGCATATTTAACCAAAGCGGCCATGAGCGTTGACATATCATTGCAGTGACGTTTGAGCCTCCCTAACTTCTGTTTGAGTGGCAGAAAACGGCAATTGCCCTCCAACGTTAGTACTGCAGTATCTGCATTGATATGATCCGATGAATGTAAAATCGCTGAGACCCGCTTGACCCAATGGGTCATGGACTCCCCCTCCTCTTGGACACAAGCAGCTAGATCCACGATTGGCATGGGCTGCTTACAAGTATCTTTGAAGTTCTGGATAAACCGGTGCTTCAACTCGGCCCATGATCCGACAGAGTTAGTTGGTAAGCTCTTCAACCAAGTACGAGTTGTTCCTTCCAACATCATGGTGAAGTATTTAGCACACACTGCCTCATCCACATCTAACATCTCCATTGCCATCTCATAGCTTTCAACCCATGCCTCTGGTTGTAAATCGGTGGTGTAATTTGGTACCTTACGAGGTCCCTTGAAGTCCTTGGGCAATCTCACATTACGCAAAGCGGGGGTGAGACATGGCACCCCTAAGGAACCGAATACCACACCTGGTTCTACTGAAGCGGTAGGGTGAACCGGAGTATGTTGACGCGCTCCGTGTCGAGCCGCCAGCTCGGCCTCCCGACGCGCGTGGCCGTGATCCACAACATCATGTGCATTAGTACCTCCCCCTGCCGGGTTGTGTCCTCGTGGCAAATTACGGCGGCGTGCACTGCATGACACGGCCGGTTCATCCTCAACATGTCTGCTATAGCTCCTGCTCAGACGGGGAGTGGAATGAATCCTCTCGCGACTGTGTGAATATGCCTGCGGCTGATTTAGCACCGTTTGAAGGAGATATCTGGCCCGACATTCATCAATCGCAACTGGTGATTCGCTTTCGGTTGGGAGGGCTGCCAGGCGTGAAGCGGCGGCCACAATATTGTCCAACGGGTTGGAATAATGCCCGGGAGGTGTTGGTACATACTGTGGCACAACGTTGTTCTGACGAGGTGGGTCCATCATGCGCGGTTGAAACGACGCTCCTGTTCCTGGTGCCTCCGCCCGGTTCAGTACTGGCTCGTGACTAGCTCCTGCTCCTGGTGTGTTGAAGAGATTTCGCGGCTCATAACCTGACGGGAGATGCGATCGGTACCTTCTTCTCAGGACTTCTTCGGAAGCGTTCTGATCCATCCTAATCCGATAGGCCTGTGCTTCCAATTCAGCCTGTTCTGTAGCCATCCTAGCGTTCTCCGCCGCTAGGTCCGCTTTAGCCTGGGCTATCTGATCCTTTACCTTTGCAATCTCCGTGTTGTGCTGATCCCTCGCTACTGCATCCACCTCTGCAGCCATTAACATTGCCAAAGTGTCGAACAGCTCAGACAGGACCTGAGCTGGAGGCAGCGCAGAGCCTCCTGCCCCCGCCGGCGTGGCTGTTGCTGAACCGGAGAGCAGTGTTGCCGCAGTTGATGAGTGAGGCACTGACTGTGTACCGGCCATGAAGATAGCATCCCGGTTTGGCAGACCAAGGGGTCCGGAATACTGTTGCCCTCGGATCCCCCACCAATCCGGCCATCTTGTAACTGACAGAGCGATTCGGTCTCTCCAGAAGACTCGTCGTCGGAACAGACAACGGTTTCTCCATCGGACACCGGTCCGTCCTCGTATTCTATTCCATGGATAACACCTACGAAGACATGCTTCATCACGGGCTGAACCGGCGAGGAACTTGTACGCTGAGCCATTTCAATGATGTAAGTGCAGGTGTCCGGTTCAGGGGCCGGTTCGCCAATCTTGGCAATGAAGACGTCAATCCGACCAAAGGGGACCCGGTACCCATATTCAATTGAATCGGCCTCGGGACCCTGTCTGTGTCAAAACCGGCGGATCTCGGGTAGGGGGTCCCGAACTATGCGTCTAAGGCGGATGGTAATAGGAGGCAGGGGACACGATGTTTTACCCAGGTCCGGGCCCTCTTGATGGAGGTAAAACCCTACGTCCTGCTTGATTAATATTGATGATATGGGTAGTACAAGATTAGATCTACCACGAGATCAGAGAGGCTAAACCCTAGACGCTAGCCTATGGTATGATTGTGTGTTGTCCTACGGACTTAAACCCTCCGGTTTATATAGACATCGGAGAGGGTTAGGGTTACACAAGGTCGGTTACACAGGAGGAGATATCCATATCCGTACTGCCTAGCTTGCCTTCGACGCCAAGTAGAGTCCCATCCGGACACGAGACGAAGTCTTCAATCTTGTATCTTCATAGTCTAACAGTCCGGCCAAAGGATATAGTTCGGCTGTCCGGAGACCCCCTAATCCAGGACTCCCTCAGTAGCCCCTGAACCAGGCTTCAATGACGATGAGTCCGGCGCGTAGTATTGTCTTCGGCATTGCAAGGCGGGTTCCTCCTCCGAATACACCACGGAAGAATTTGAATACAAGGATAGTGTCCGACCCTGCAAAATAAGTTCCACATACCACCGTAGAGACAATAATATTTCCACAAATCTAATCTGCTGACACGTTTTGGCAACACGACATTATGCCATGGCCCGGTGATTATTCGAACTGTTTCCTTTAACTAGCCCCGCACATAACGTGAGGCAGTTTTTTGACATGTCTTGTCAAAGCAGAGATCGTGTCCCCCAATTACGGGATTCTCATCAATACGGTCGTGGGTAACCCAACCATGCCTAGGACTCCTAGATTTTAGGCAAGTCCCAAACGGCCACTAGGAGGACGCTTGATATTCACCCTCTTTATAAAGGGACAAGGCTTTTACTTTTTTCCCTCCCGTGCTCAATCAAATCCTTCCCCCGCCTCGAGTTCTAACACCCAAAGCCCAGGTCATGTGCTTCGGACCTTCAATCATGTTCGGATCTAGCCTTCAAGGCCGGTGGATGCCCTCCTCCATTAGGGAAGAGGATATCAAGAAGTTTAGGGAGGCCAGATACCTTACTGCCGAGGTTTCGCATCGGCTGCCTACCCGAGGGCAGGTCGTCCCTACTCCCGAACCCAACGAGAATGTTGTGTTTGTCTCCCACTTCCTCCGAGGTCTAGGCCTCACTCTGGATCCCTTCGTTAGGGGTTTGATGTTCTATTACGGGCTAGATTTCCATGACCTAGGCCCGGACTCCTTTCTCCTCATCTGGGCATTTATTGTCGTATGTGAGGCCTTTCTCCACATTACCCCTCACTTCGGCCTGTGGCTCAAGACCTTTGACATGAAGCCGAAGATGGTCGAGGGGCAGCATGTAGCGTGCGGAGGTGCATTAATAAGCAAGATCGCTGGAGCTCCGTGGCCAAAGGGTTCCTTTCCAGCGGTGTCCGGATTATGGCAATGGGAGTGGTTTTACATCACAGCTCCTAGAAGTGCCAAGTGGGTGGCTACCCCTGCTTTCCGCTCGGGCCCTCCACCACAACTGATGTCATGGATTAGCAGAGGGCTGAGCTGGGGTCCAGCCAAGGACGTGCCTATATTGCAGAGCCGCATTCAAGATCTCTTCGAAGGAGATTTCAGTCTGGTTATGGTGGTGCAAGTCATGCTGGTTCGACGAATCCAGCCATGCAAACGCCGGCCCCTCCGCATGTGGGAGTTCAACCCAGAAGGACCACGCACTATTCAGAATTTCCTCGGCCTGACGCACGAGGAGATGTATAAATCATTCTTCAGACCCCAAATAGAGTGTTCGGACACTACAGAGGACGTGCGCCTGAGCAGCAACCGTACCGCCGACCAAGTAAGTAATCCTCTAGCCGAACACACCGTCTTTCATTTATCATGACGTCATTCTGAGAAATTGCTCTTTGACCAGGACTGTCTAACAAAGGCGAAGATGATTCGGTGTTCGTCCCCCCTTCCTGAGGGTTTGGAAAATCCGGTACTGGAAAAGACGCTCGATCTAGCACCTTGCCCGGAGCCCTCAAGGGAAGATAATGGGGGGAATAAAGAGGGCGAAAGCGGGCCTCCGCCACTACCTATTTCGACCGAGGGAACGGGCGCCTCCGTGAGGGAGGATAACCAAGGGGAGGAATCTGCCATTCTCTCACCCCGGGGAAGGAAGAGGACTACCTCTGAAGATCCGGAAACCAAGGTTTCCAAACAGGAGAAGAAATCTCCACCAGAGGGTCCTGCCTTGGAGGGTGCTCTTGCCGCACAAAGTCTGCGCGGGGATCTGCCCTCTAATGAGTTGTAAGTAATCAAAAAGTACTTTAATAGTGAAGATATACTACCTTACCTCTGAGGAAAATAACCGAAGCATTTATCTTGCAGTTCGGATCTTAGCCCTTCTCAGCAGAGCTCGTCTTCGGGGGATCTTCTTCCGGAGATGATGGAGAGCGAAACGCCTCCCCCGGACTCCCCCGCTCAAGAAGTGGGCGACCTTGAAGTGTCGTCACGGAGGGCCTCTCCAGATCCGGTGAGGCCAGAAGATAATCCTATAGTCACCCGAAGTCCCCAGCGTCCGGCTCTTGAAGAGAGCAAACAAAAGAGTCCGGCACTGTCTGGTATGCGGTCGGACATACTGAGGGAGCTGTTGGAGCGAGCAGCCATCTCAGAAGAACACCTTACATTGATGGGTACGGTGATGGAAAGAAATTCTTCCGCCGAAAGCGGATTGCATGAAGCTTTTATGAGTCTACTGACGGGCTTTGAGGTACGTGAAATGATATACTTTTTGATAGTACCGCACATTTTTAGGTGTTCCCTGTGTAGATAGTAGCCCCTGAGACTCTGGTTGTCATCGAGAACGGTGGCGAACAGAGGATCATAGTCCAAGGTAATAACCAAACCGCCTTTATGTGCAGGTGGTGGAAGCTCCGGTGGCTAGCCGGACTAATGAGTTTGCCGAACTAAAGCGGCAACTGGATGCGGCAGATGCCGACATCGAGCTTGTTAACAAGCGGCTTGACGAGGCACAGGGTAAGTAATGTTTTCTGGTGAATGTCACATAGTAAGAGCAGCATGATGCCAGTATCTTTAATATGTTGTGACTGCAGATGGAGCTGCCACCGTGGAGACCCTTCGGGCGGAACTTGCCCGAGCCAAAGAACAAGCAAGGAGTAGTAATGTGGCTGCTTTGAAGGCGGCCGAAGAGTTGAGAGCTGAGAAGGCCGCGCATTGTGAGAGAGAAGAGAAAATGGCCAAGATGGCTGTAAAGTTAAAAGACACTGCCGACCGTTGCCAGTTCCTTGAAGAAGAAAACCGAGCGAAGGCGACGAACCTTTATAAGGCCACGATGGCGACCAAAGACACCCGCTCTGCTATGAGAGCGAAGAAGGAGGAGCTGCGTGAAGCCGGGGATATTGCGGCTGGGAAGCCCTTTATGCTGCGGAGGAAGTTCAGAGATCCGCGGTATGCCCCTTTGGATCGGCTGTGGAGTTCGGCAGACGCATATATGGACTTGGCGGCGAGCACTGTCGATGCGGCCGAATACTTCCGAGATCAAACAGATCGTGAAGTGGACAAGCTGTTCTGGTCGCAGTTTAACGTTCCAGAGCGTCCGCTTCCATTGACTGATCAGCTAGCCGAATGGGCCAAACTCAATAGGTTGTCCGGACTCGCCATGAGGTCCGTCGTAGATCATCATTGGCCGGAAAAACCAAAGCCAAATAGCTATTTCAGCTTAGTGCAGCAGTTCCTTGGAGCGATGTCGCGCATCAGTGCGGTGAAGAGGTCGGCGTTTATAGAAGGCTCACGGATGGCCCTTGCCCGTGTCAAAGCATATTGGGCGGAGATGGATGCTACCACTGTTGCGGCGCAGGGTTCGGCCATAGGCCGAGTGGCTGCCGAGCACTATTTCGAAGAAGTTATCAAGGGTGCTCGTTTGATAGAGGCCGAGTGCTTTAAGAATATTATGTTTGAGTGACATGTATTCCCATTGTAAACACAATGTTTTTATGAAATTTATTAAGGCTGTATTTATACTTTTTCATGGAAGTAATATGATGTCTCATGTGCGGCCGTTTATGTATATATGTATATAACCTGAAAGATTGCGGTCGTCGGCTTCAACCCCCACGCATATAATGCGGAGGTGTTCACAGAAGACGCGTGTTCACACTTAATCCAACGTCTTGGTCCTATTAAGGAGGTGATAGCGCAGCGAATGAGGCAACCGGACTATAATGCTTTAACACTTTCACTTAGCCATAGGAGTTGGACGGTGGGGCTACTATATAGCCCCTGGTGGCTCTGCACTCTCCCGAATTCGGGGTGCGTACATGCCTGGCCGGGAAATGGCCCTTCGTTAAGGCGGAGGAATTCTAACATTCCGATAGGTCATCGAGTGGTTGACCAGTCTCACGCTATATCATGACAGTCAGTTTTCGGCTTTCTCTACTGAGGTGCTCGTCCGGATGACCCGGGGCACAATCGCAGTAGTTCTCCTGGAGCCGCCTTAGCCGATAGAGCGGAACGTAAGGCAGCAAAACATAGGAGCCGGGCAAACCCAACATTTGACCAAAGACATGATTCGGAGCTGATGCATATAAGGCCAAACTCGTGACGCCGAACACTCCCTAAGGTATTCGGTATTTATGGTATAAACCAGGCCTAAACAGTGCCCTTTGTAAGAAGCCCCTGGTGTCCAGGTACGTGCATTATTCTGCATGCCAAGACGCCAGCATCCTTCTCAATAGTACTGAGAATCCAAGGGATGTGTATCAACAAGAGACAGTAAGAAAGGTTTACGCATGGTCTTAATCTAAAAAGAATCCTTGGAACGGGTCCCTGCTACACGTCTGCGCCTGTGTCTCCGTTGTGCCGTATCCTGGACGGGTGTAGCACGATGCTCATCTGTAAAAGAGAGGAACTTAGGTGAAAAGTTGTCATGCAAAAAGGTAGGTTTAAAGAAACCATGTATAATTAAAGATGAGTAAAAATTGCCACTTGTCTGCGCGCGTTGAGCCCCTTGTATTTGTAATAGGGGTGTGACCCTCAAACCTGTATGAATTACATATAGCAGCGTTGGACTCATCTAACCGTGTCCATAGTCTTGACGACCTGTCGAATGCTTTAGTTGGTGAGGCCGTTTTAGTGTGCGGCTGCCGAGGCAGCCGCACTCTCTTCGGCGCGTAGGGATCGCTCAATATTTCCATTTACTGTAATGATGCCACATGGACCGGGCATCTTAAGCGTGAGGGAAGCGTAATGCGGTATTGCATTAAAGTGAGCGAAAGCTTCGCGTCCAAGTAGTGCTTGATAGCCACTTTGGAACGGAGCAATGTGGAAGGTTAAATTTTCGCTACGGAAGTTATCGGGGAAGCCGAATATAACCTCTAGTAGCAGGGAGCCCTTGCAATGATCCCCTGGGCCTGGCGTTACTCCTTTAAAGGTAGTATTGCTGTGGCAAATTTTCGTTGGGTCTATCCCCATTTTGCGGATTGTGTCCTGATATATCAGGTTTAGACTGCTGCCACCGTCCGTCAGGACTCGTGTGAAATGGTATCCATTAATTATTGGGTCTAATACCAAGGCAGCCCATCCTGTATGCCGGATACTTTCTGAGTAATCCCGATGGTCGAAATCGTCCGCGTCCGGAGGTCGGACATAAGTCCCTTGAAAATTTGCCTAAAAAGCGTCTTCGAGCTCTTCCCAGCTTCCAATGGAGCTTTCGGGGAGGCTTTTAAGCCAGTGCCGAGCTGGCCCTTTGAGTTTGAGGGGTAAATACTTAATGGCGTGGAGATCATCTCCTTGAGCCATATGGATATGGAGGATATAGTCCTCAATCCAGACCCCAGGGTCTGTTGTTCCGTCGTATGCCTCTATGTTTACGGGTTTGAATCCCTCTAGAAATTCATGGTCCAGCACCTCATCGGTGAAACATAGGGGGTGTGCGGCACCCCTGTATCTGGGTGTACCGCGTTGTTCGGATGTTTGTTGTGTTGCATCGTATGCTGGAGCGCGCTTGCGTGGTCCATAGATGGATCTGGTTGCGTCGTCCTTTTGATGCGAGCCCTCGCGTGGATCGCGTATTGGCTTATGTGCGGCGTTGTTTGCCGCTCTACGTTGGCCGTGAGGTCGCCTATCCTGCCAGATGGGCGTTTTAATTTTTGGTTGTGGGGGATCTAAGGCCTCCTCATTGAATTCAGGTAGCAACTTCTGCTTCGGGTAGCTCTTGGTGTGGCGATTACCGCCGTACTTCGCTGCTGAGTTGAGTACTTTACTCCAGCTGATTCTGAGTGTGTCTTGCGTAGCTTTGAGCCTTTGCTTCTGCTTTTTTAGACTCCTCGCGGTGGCAACAAGCCTTTGACGGGCATTATGTTGCTCCGGGTGTCTGTCCGGTGTGATGTCGTCCGGACTATTATCTTTGACAGAGTCAGGTTGTTCGGTTTGATTCTCTGTGTTGCCGTGGTCCGAAGATGGTTCATCCTGCTCTAACGTTGGGTCTATATGATCATTGTTTCCGCCGAGGCAGGATTTGGAGCGGCGCTTACGCCGCCGCTTTGACTGCTTCTCGAGGGGACAACCCTTTGTTGCGTCCTTCTGTTCCTCGTCGTCGTTTTCTTTTGGTGTGTCCACCATGTATACGTCATGTGGTGAAGTGGGCGTCCAGTGCCCTGTGGGCAGTGGTTCATGTTCATCTCCTGCATCGTCGTCCATACCGTCGATGTCTTCGGAGTCGAAGTCGAGCATGTCGGTTAAGTCATCGACAGTGGCTACTAAGTGGGTGGTGGGTGGGCGGTGAATTTCTTCGTCATCCGCATCCCAATCCTGCCGGACATAGTTCAGCTAGGATTCTCCTGACAAGGAGAGAGACATTAATGAGTTCAGTATGTCGCCAAGGGGCGATTGCTGAAAAATATCCGTGGAGGTAAACTCTATGATCGGTGCCCAATCGGATTCGCTAGGAACGGGCGCAGGCGGCTCAGAGTCCGTGGCTGGAGAAGGATCCGGTAGTTTGACAACACGGCTCTCATGCGGGGTAAGGTCGATGTTCAGCTCGATCGCCACTGAGGATAAGGCCTCCGTGGCGGGGTCCATCCACCCGTCCATGGACGGTGCAACTGGCTCCGAATTGAGGGTCAGAGCGGCTGCCGGTGCGATCTCTTGAACACTGTCTGATGGTAGAGCTAAATCGTACTCATCGTGACCGCGTGGCGCACAAGGCAAATGCTCGAATCCGTCGAAGATCAAGTCTCCGCGGATATCGGCCGTGTAGTTTAAGCTTCCAAATCTGACCTGGTGGCCAGGGGCGTAACTTTCGATCTGCTCCAGATGGCCAAGCGAGTTGGCCCGCAGTGCGAAGCCACCGAACACAAAGATCTGTCTGGGGAGAAAAGTCTCACCCTGGACTGCATCGCTATCGATGATAGTAGGAGCCATCAAGCCTAACGGCAACGACACAGAGGAACTCGCAATGAAAGCACCAATGTCGGTGTCAAAACCGGCGGATCTCGGGTAGGAGGTCCCGAACTGTGCGTCTAAGGCGGATGGTAACAGGAGGCAGGGGACACGATGTTTTACCCACGTTCGGGCCCTCTTGATGGAGGTAAAACCCTACGTCTTGCTTGATTAATATTGATGATGTGGGTAGTACAAGAGTAGATCTACCATGAGATCAGAGAGGCTAAACCCTAGAAGCTAGCCTATGGTATGATTGTGTGTTGTCCTATGGACTAAAACCCTCCGGTTTATATAGACACCGGAGAGGGTTAGGGTTACACAAGGTCGGTTACAAAGGAGGAGATATCCATATCCGTACTGCCTAGCTTGCCTTCCACGCCAAGTAGAGTCCCATCCGGACATGAGACGAAGTCTTCAATCTTGTATCTTCATAGTCTAACAGTCCGGCCAAAGGATATAGTCCGGCTGTCCGGAGACCCCCTAATCCAGGACTCCCTCAGACCCCATCCTGCGTTGTCGATGTAGAGCTTGCCGCGACGACTCTTCGTCATCCAGCCCACAGCGTATCCCTTGAGTCCATCAAAGCTGCCCTTCAAGAACTCGAAACCATCGTGCGATAGCCCCACGGTGGGCGCTAACTGTCGTGGGTTTGTCACGGCAGATGTCCTTGTGGAAGGACTTAGTCGTGGAGCCATCGCAACGGGTTAACTTAAAGGGGTTAAACCGGACAAGGGGACACGGAGAGTTTATACTAGTTCGGCCCCTTTGATGAAGGTAAAAGCCTACATCTAGTTGTGATTGGTATTACTTAGGTTTCGAAGGCCAGGGAGCGAATCCGCTTTTTTTGGCTCTCGAGTTGTTGTCTGTCCCCTGAACCGCTGCCAGGTCATCCCCTTATATACATGGGTGGCGCTCGTCGGTTTACAGAGTCCCGAAGCCGGATCATAAACGTTTCCGATTCAGTCTCTACACTTCCTATCTTACTAAGCAAGTTACATGATTAAGTCAGTTTACATCTACAGGCCTTAACTCACTTCTGGGCCTTGGGCATTCGTAAAGCGCCATCATCTTCACATCTTCATGGGCTTCTAATCTTCATAAAGTTAATCCGGCTACTCCTGGCCAGTTTACGTCTAGTAGTATATGATGACAATAAAAATAATATATAATAACATATAAAATAATTTAAATATATATAATATAGTTAGAAGGGAAACATAAGTTGGACCTGGCATTCCTATTCTTATATAGAAAAATAGAACAGACCTCTGTGTTTTCTTGAAAAAAATATTTAAATTGGGCTTCCAAAAATAAAACCTCGGATGGGAGGTCCATAGGCCGGTCGATACATGACGGCCCTAAGAAAATACAAACAGGCCTATGGACCTCCCATCCGAGGTCGTGGGCTGCGCATGTTAAAAATGAAAGCCTAGACGGGGCAGCCCAAAACCACGTCCAACACTTGCCAAAACTTCGTCCCTCATTTTCTCTATGTTTCGCACACTCGACATTGTGTGGGCATTTTGACTGTGCGTCATATGAAGATGTGCTATGCATGAATGTTGATTCAGCATGATGTTAACTGGCTGGTAGTTCCATTTTCGACCATGAATAAAACTTCCAACATGATGTTAACCCTGTTTGAAAAGGCTGTGTTAATATAAATGCTCTGCCTCTAAAAGTTGCAGTTTCTTATCTGAAACTGAACTTGCAGTTTCTTATCTGAAACTGAAACTTGCAGTTTCTTCTCTGAAATCACATTGTCTGCACTTTTATACTCCTATGAAACTACTTTTTCAAGTGCTAAAAATAGATCTCTAGAATTCATAAAATACTTCATATGCTCAATACTGCAAATCTGAAATTCAAAAGACATTCATATCTGAAAGTACTCTCAAAATACACAACACAAAACACAATTCACAACCTCCAAATACTGACAACCCTAAGCTCCTCCTGAAAGTACTCTCACGATCAGATTCGGTGAATCTGTTTGCTCCATGGCCCAGAGGAGCAGCTCTATGTACTCCGACGCGACTCCCTCCGGGAGTATCGCCGCCTTTTCGCTTTGTTGCAGATATTTGGCCATGGATGTCGCCATCGCTGCTAGTTGGTCCTTGTTGTCAAACCAAGACTATATCTCCAACATCCTAGCTAGCTTCACAGGGTCGCCGTCTGTGATCCTCACGTATCGGTTGTACTCCTCCATCGATCTACTTCTCCACAGCACCTTCACTCGCCGGCGGTGGTTTTTGAATGGAAGAGGAGAGAAGCAGCGCTGGTTTTGGATTAGAATGGGAGAGGAGCGATGCTGGTTTTGGAATGGAACAGGAGAGGAGGGGCGGTGGTTTTGAAATGGAAGAGGAGAGGAGCGGCGCTCCATTTAGATTGGAACAGGAGAGGAGCGGCGGTGGTTTAAGAGGAGAAGAGCGAAAGAGCGGCGCTGGTCTTGGAAGTATTTTTGTTGTTTTGCATATTTTGGGTCAAAGTTTGACCACGTACTGTATTTGACAAGCAAAATGTGAATGCATGTCACCAAAAATTGTATCGTTTGGTTCGTATCTGAATGTACTTTCAAATTATATTATTTTTGCAACGTATAACATATATTTTATGTGCGAAAATCATGGTCAATTATGACCCAGAATAAAAGGGAGACTAGTTAATGTGGGTCGCTTTCTTAATTGAAGGGTAAATTGATTTTGATTTTGATCCAGTCACAGCGCGCCGGCCCTCTCATCCAATCCTAAATCGCTGTCGCACGCTCCACTCCCTCTTCTCCATTGCAAAGCCACCTCCCCTCCTCTCCATCATCTCCATTCCAAAACCACTGTCTCGCCTCTCCCTCTTCTGATCTTCTCCATTGCAAAACCACCTCCTCTCCTCTCCATCATCTCCATTCCAAAACCACCATCTCGCCTCTCCCTCTTCTCTATTGCAATACCACCATCTCTCCTCCCATCTTCCAAAGCTAGCACCGGACCACTCAGAAGGACATCTATGGAGAGGATGCAGCAACGAATCAGGCAGATCGCCGGTGGCGACCAGGCAAAGTTAGCTAGGTTGAAGGAGATCCTTAGTTGGTTTGACAACGAGTGGGAGATTTCGAGGACGATGCGGGCCATGTGGCAATGTATGTGAAAGAGCGAGACGGCGGCGATGAGGGCGGCGATGTACATGTACTCCTCGGCGGCAGTCACGCCCCAGTCATCTGAGTTCATCGGGTATCTCCTCTGGGTGATGGAGTAGACAGATTCGCCCGAGGCGATAGTCAGGCGGAGGTGGTGGGTGTACAGGTCGAAGGTCGGGCACCCAGAGGATAACGAATCGATCGAGTATGGTGTGCCGTTCGTGAGGGTGCAGAGCTAGCCGGAGCCACAAGAGTATTCGTTCTCCCACCGCAAGAGGAGGCCGGATGGCGCAACGTCTCTTCCCCGCCATTCTCCATGGTTCCCTCGACGCTTGCCTCGTTTCAACGACGGCGATAGGGTTTAAGGTAAGCTTCGCACTAACCTAATCTTCCACCTGCTCATGCTTACAATCAGTGTGACAGCTAATGATAATCATGCTTACAATCAATCTCCGAGTACTACGCCAATCACCCTAAAATAGCTCTGGACCTTTGTGTCAAAGTTGTGACACAGTGTACAAATAAAGAAAAATAGATTGGTGCTTCTTTCAGAAAAGAGTACTCCCTAGAAAACTGCCAATATAAGCTACTAGTATTTGGCTAGATGATTTGCTGCCGAGAAAGATCCGTCCACAGAGAGCGCCACACATCCCACTGGTGGTGGTGGATGCCAATGTGTGCATGCAGCATGGTTGGTGTCGGTAATTTTTTACTTGGCACACCTCGCACTCTGCATATATGCCGGTTCCATACGTACATTTGTGCAGTTCCACCAAAATGCAGCTGAATAACCCTGTTTGCACAGATAATGAAAAAGCGTGATTACATTATAGTGGCACTAGTTGATGAAACACACAAAATAAATAGAAGAAAATATTGCGATAGTATCATAGTATGCCATGCTGCGAGGGCAAGATGGGCCCTGCGACGCCTCATACGGTACGCCTCATACTGGACATCGTCCCAAGTCTCCTAGATACACCTTTTTCCAGTGATGAACATCAGTGTACAGCGGTAGTACAAGGAGGCGCCTTGAGACATTCAAATCTCTATTTTTGTACATATCAACTAAAATTAAGCACCCCAGTTTGCAGAAACACTTAAACATTAACAATGGGACTAGTTGATGAAACATACATTAACAAAGAGAAGCACTTTCTTTATCTACATTGGAAATGAAATGATAGATATGACACTTGCTCTATTTTAACTGTATTATTACTTAATTTTATCAGCGACACTAGGGTCGAGCAGGTGGCAAACGAGGTGTACCGTGCGTCGCAAGGATGGAGGCCGGGGGTGCTTAGACTGGGATGCTGAAGCTGGCTCTTTCAGTCACCAACATGGATGATTCAATTCATGGGACCTTTTGGTGCAGTTCACCTAAAATGAAGCAATGTCCCGTGAGCTAGCAGCTTCTTCTTCAAAAAAAATTTAAGAAAAGGGCTCCAGCCCTGGTTCCATTTCCATCAGAAAACAAAACCCACAGAGCTTCTTCTTCATTAGTTGCAATAAATTTGAGCAACATCAAGGTTGGTTGTGAAGCTCCTGGAATGCTCAACTATAATTTGGATATCATTTGTGAAGTTCAACTAGGATCGAGCGTGAAATGTATATCTCTGTTTGCACAAAAAGGTGGAAAGGAGGGTGACTAACAAGTGATGAAACATGCATCAAATGAAAAGAAGCATGTTCCTTATCTGAATGGCAATCCTACAAGGACAGTAGCAATTTCTAAAGCACTGGCATTGCTAGATATTAGTGTGGGCATTAGGATTAACTATGACAACCGTTAAATACGACATTACTTTGGGCACGGGAGAGTAGGCGGACCAGGACAGTTGCATTTCTAACGAAAAGAACCAACTTATCTTAATGGGAAATTTTAGCAGGACATGTAAAGAAGTGTCATTGATTCATATTACTGGAGGCATTACATTGAAAACAACATTGGTTTAACGTGTCCTTACTTTTAATAGTGCGACTGCTACATTTTACCAGTGCCATTACATAAGAGTGCCTCGGGGCAACAAACATCATAACAGGATATCTGGGTTGGTCCCATTTTTGTTCGGTATAGCCACCTTATACTGTGTGAGGCTAGCAAATCTAGTGCTGGACTTACTTTGTTGACTTGTCCCCTAGTCCCCACTTTCTTTCCTTTTTCAACCAATAGATCGGGTTTATATTGAGTTTGTACCGTGTTTCCATTTATTTCCCCATTAGACCTAGAGACCAGTTGGATAGCCAGTCTCTGCTACTTTTCGCCCCCATTATTTCCTCTTTCGACCAAGTCCTAGATTCAGGTAACAAATCCTCCCCCACCCCCACCCCTTTCTTCCTTGTTTGAACAAAGTAGTACTAGATTCGAGTGCATGAACTAGTTTTACCTCTTAAACGTAAAAGAATTAGGTGGTTTTCAAATAGCTGATCGATCCTATCTACGAGGGGGCCTGAGAAATAGTAAAAGATACAAATGCAGTGACGTCAGGAGCTCGAGAAGTAGAGCAAGGCCGGTTTCGAAGGAAGTTATACCTGAGGGTCGCCGGGATGTCGCTAGGTGGGCGGCGGGAGGCCGGATCTGCCCACACTACGGCAGTGAGGAAGAAGGGGTCGGAGGCCCTCCCTCGCCAGCGGTGCTTGGGAGAGAACGGCAAGGCAGGCTGATCAGGACGCGCCCAGCAGTGGGTAAGAGCCGTCGCCGAGGACAACCGCATGAACGTTGCACCTTCTCACCTTCCCTGGCGGAGAGGATCCAGTTGAATCTGTGACCATCGGTGAGCAGAGAGAGAGAGAGTGTGGCCACCACTGTCGTGTTTAGATCTGGAGAGGCCGAGACAGTTTGAAGAGAGCTACACTAGCAAGCAAGCGCGGAGGCTCCTGCCTATATAGTGGAGTAGTACTAGTTTTCTTTTGTCTACCGGAGCCGGCTTGACCTCGTCAATGACTGTCGAGAAGTCTTCATTCACGTGGCCCGGAGGCGCAGTTGTCGTCATTTTGATCTGAAGCGCCGGATTATAACATATAACATGAAAAAATGCCACATGACAAGAAATCATAACCTCACTGCCCAAAGGAGACAACATGAATCCCGACGGACAAACTAGACGAGGAACAAAGCTCAAATTAAAGATAAACTCGTAGAAAAGGGGTCCATCGATAGATGTCCTAATTAACATAGCCGGCTTGACCTAGATGGCAGTCGAGTAGTCACTGTTCGTGCATGTGCCCCCAATGACTAGCCCAACTCAGTTGTCGCTGTTTAACCCTCGCAGTGATCCGAAGCACATGACACCTAATTTTGCGAGATGACAAGAAACCTTTTTTTAGATTTCTCACCACAACTACAGCCATGTACAACACAACCTGCACGATATGTAGACGATAGCCAATCCAGGCGTGTCTGCTGGAGTCTGGTCACATGCATGGACGAACTGATCTTCCGTGTCTTGCAGGGATCGTCCAGGCACCAACATAGTACAACACTTCTCTAGTACTATCGCTCGTCTCCCTCTTCTATTAAGTCACCCGACTTGCGGGGCCGGGGAGTGTGCCTATGGTCGGTTCTCAATTGTCGTCCCACATGTGTGTGCGAATGCAATATGACGTGCGTTCCATTCAGAGAGCAGCATGCCACACCGACCGACCGTCTGGGGTGCGACGTGAACGCGACGGGCGTGCTGTATACTCCGTACATGTGTGACGCCGTTTTCTAGACGCTTTGCTCCATGGCACGGGCGCAATCCATGGATACAAAATTAGTATACTATATACTATTTAAAAGTCGAGGGCAGGGCTTTTCCTGCGCGGTAGGCGGCGGGCAGTTCCGCCTAGTCGGTTCGACGGAGACACGAGAAGACGAGGGAGTAGGCTGTTGCAAACGTAGGGCTGTGTGCTTTGACAGCGAGTTACTGCTGGACAGGTGGGGCCCCATGATTTGACTTGCCATTATCATTTTAACTGCGGCGCTACGACCGGCGTGAGTCTCCCGATTCTTGACCACCTCCATATAGGTGCCTCTCCCAATGCTCCACCATGTAGTAGAGGCTGGCTCTTGCATGAGAGCCCACTTCTCCACTTTTTCCTTGCCTCTCTTTCCTCCACATATGCAAAAATGCCATGTAAAGTGCACTATTGTACTTACTTTTACTTGCTCCTACAGGTGCTTAAGCTTGCCACATAGGCATAAAGTCTGATGTGGCAAGTTAATCAAGAAGAGAGAGACTAGTTTGGTGACCCAAGGAAGAAACGGTGCTAAGCGCGTGTACCTAGGTGAAAAGACAATTTTGAGTCTATAGCTAATTAAATGAAGCAAACTTAGCAACACCATTTCATTGGAAGAGGTCACTCCTTGGCAAATGCAATAAATACTAGTACTCCATGTGTCCCATTATATTATGGGACGGAGGGAGTACGAAGAAAGAGATAGAGAGGAGTAAAAAATACACTTATGTAGCGACCTGACCCGAATGGATCAAGTCTCTGTGCTTAAGTGTCATCCCTGGATCGGTATGCTGACACACACAGTACTCGAAGGATTTATAACAGAGGTAAATCACATGTATAAAGTAACGTAAATACTATTACCTCAATCCATATAGCGGAAGCAGCAAGGTTGTGGATTCCCATCAACACCAACGGCAAAGTTGAGTGTAGAAATCGTAACCCTAACGTATCACTTACTCGTCGTAAGATAATCCTGCAACATGAGACGTTGCAGCCCGAAACGGGTCAGTACATTGAATGTACTGGCAAATTCACACCATAGAGAATGATGAATAAAGACTATCACTACATGCATATTTGGCTGGTGGAAAAGCTCTATGGTTATAAGGTTTTTGCGTAAAGCCAATTTTTCCCTACTGCAAAGGAATAAATTTTATTTAACTATCATGGTGGTTGTTGAACATTGAGAATGGTTGACAGCATTCTCAATCCCAATTAAGTAACATCATTAAACCCGACAATATTCATTTAAAGTAACGTGATGAGATCAACAGGACAATCCAAGAACTAGATACTCAAGATGTCCATAACCGGGGACACGGCTAATCATGATTAGTTTATACACTCTGCAGAGGTTTGCGCACTTTTCCCCACAAGACTTGATCGCCTCCGTTTGTTTTCTCGCACTACATGGTGTTTGAGAAGACGGATGACCGAGACATAGTCTTTCAGAAGCGCTAGCACCTTACATGTGGGGTAGACCGTACCACCTACAACCCCTACATCTGCTAGTCCACCCCGTAAGAGTTCGCACAACTTAGTCAACTATGCCAGAGCCCATAGTAGCATGTGGCTGCACACGGAAGTTTCTAGCATGAAAGATCTTATGATCCCTTTGAGCCTGGGTGGCGGTCCGAAAAAAAACAGGCAAGTCCTGATAGACATCTGGTGCCTCAATCCACCCAGATGTGTGTTTAAGTTGCCACCTTAGATAAACCATTAATTATCAATCTCACATCTGTCATGGATATCACTCACCCAATCCACGTCTACTAGCATAGCATGGCATAGTAAGCAAATGTAGAAGTAACTCCCAAAGGTTTGAATGCAGGGCAATAGGTTCCTACCTCATCAACTACTTCCCATCCCACAATTTAATTAGATCCTAATCATGCAATGTGTGAGGATTGATCTAATGCGATAAAACTAGGTTGTAGAAAAAAAAGTATGATCAAAGTGTGAACTTGCCTGTAATGTTGATGAAGATGATTCGCACTCAAAACTCTTGATAGATCTACTCGTCACACTCCGGTCAATCTATCGTAAGCAAGATAGTAACCACACATAAGCAATCACTCAAAAGATCAGAAAGAACGAAGAAGACGATTCGGAAAACATCAAAACCAAGCAAATAGCTCTTGCAACATAAAACAATTTCTAACAGTACCAAAATTATGTGAATTTGGCCTTATTAGAATGTTTAGGTCAAGAGCTTCGATTTGCAAAAAGAATCAACTCAAACGGAGCTATGAAACTCAAGTTATGATCAAACGAAGTTTGAATTCAAATCTGATCTAATTCAAATTTTAAACTTTTCAAAAACATGTTTAAGTTGTTTATCCGGATAGAGGAGATCATAACGAAGACGTGAGCATTGGTTTCGTTGGATTTTGACTAACGAGTAAAAAGTTATAGTCGTTTGAAGTACAGGGACTAAACTGTGAAGAAATTTATCATGAATAGGTCCCTGGCCGAAAATAACAGAAAAAGAAAAAACTAAAGGGCGAACATTCGTTAACTAGTTCTTAATCAGAGAACGTTCTCTAAATAGAACTAATTAAAAAACTAAACCGTTTTTTTAAACGAAAACCGAACCCTAAAAAACCGGCGAACCGGGCGGTTTTATTACCGGTTTACAGCGGTTCGTGGATTGGGCTGATCGGACCGGCATCGGCGGTCAACTCCGGCGAGACAGGGCAGCGGCGACGGCGAGCTCCGGCACGGTGCAGCTTCACGACGAGGGCGAGGGCAGCGCGGGGCGAGGGCGGCGAGGTGGTGGCGGTGGCGCGCGGGGTGGAGGCGCGGCGAGGCGGTGGCGCAGAACAGCGGCGGCGGCGGTTGAACGGTGGCAGCGGCGGCGGATCTAGCGATGGGTGGCGGCGGCGGCGAAAACGGGACCGAGGGGTCCCGGGTGGCCTTTTAAAGAGGGCAGGGGAGGGCGGTGGCGTGGGGAAGGGGCGAGGTCGACGCGGAGTCCGGCCGGACTCCGGCTGGCGGCGGCGATGCTCGGGACTCTGTCCTGAGCTTGGGGGCGGTGCGGCGCGGCTGGGCTACGGCCTGGCTCGGTTGGCTGGGCCGGCCCAGTCAGGGAAGGAGAGCTCTTTATTTTTTTTAATAAACCTTTTTTTCAGAGAACTTAAAATAATAAAAACAAAATAACTAAAAATATTATATAGGCATATAATATATCAAAATTTTCAGAAAAAGATTTCCTACAACGTGAACATGTTTCTAGCATTAAATAAAATTCACACAAATTCAGATAATTCAAAGAGTGCTACTGGTCTATTAAAATCCAACAATAATCATTTTAAAAATACCAAAATGATTTCAAATTAATTTTTCTCCAATTTTCTATTGTAGGGAATCATGTTACCCTAATTTCCATATATTTTACTTTTGGAGAAAAATTATTTGAATAAAACTCAAATAACTCCAAATTGAAAATAAATTCAAAAGAACTTTGAATTTAATTCTTTGAAACTCCCAACTCATATTTCATATAATTTGAAGAAGTCATTTTATCTTCTCTCGTGAAAATCATTGAGTTGCTTAAAGTTTCTGAATTGGAAATATTTTCCAAATGGAATTCAAATATTTTCAAATACCCTTTCATTTAATTTAAATAGAAGAAGTCATATCATCTTCCCTCGAGGGTTTTGTATTTGAAAAGGATTTGAATTCACGGAGATCAGAAAGCAAATATGAAAGTTTGGGAAAGTCCTTTTATTCCCTCTCATTTAACTTTCAAAAGTTTCAAATTCACTCACTTTCAGACAATCAATCAAACAATAAGTCAAATCTATCTATTTATTATAACATTCCAAAATTTAGAATTTTGGGATGTTACAACTTATAGCCAACCTTATAGCCAACCTTGTTGTAGTATGAGTGACTAAGTGATGACTATGTATGACATGCCAACATCAGGTAGCCTAACGCACCATGTTAAATGTCCAAGGGCGCGACTGCGCGAGCGACGCGACGGTCGTGGTAGGCGCGACCATGATACGGGCTGCTGGCAGCCCTTGGATCTGAGATCAAACGGTCGCATGCTAAGTTGTTGAAAATTTGCAGAATAACCCTCCAGGATAGGATATTCACCCATAGGTCTAGAATCACGCCATGCAACCGTTCGATCTCAGATCCAAGGGCTCTCGGAAGCCCGTATCATGGGAGAATGAAAAACCACTACCCTGTCGTTCACACGCTGGCAGTTCGCTCCTACTCGTCCCCGCACGTCCTTTAATACTACGGCGGTTCACTCCTAGTCGTCCCGTCCATTCACATTACGGCAGTTCCACTAATCCTAACCCTCCTCCCAAATCCATGGCGTCCCAAATCTCCACGATCGGCGGTGAGTACAAGGTTAGAACCATCACCGGCGATGAGTTCGACGTCATCTACACCCGTTCTTCCGTGACGGTGAAAGGATGCCTTTCTCGCTTCAGAGGCATGTTCGAAGACTCAGATGATGAGTGGGTCATTGGGCTAGATGTTGAGTACACCACAATCCTAGGACGAGAGAAGTATCTAAAGGACGAAGAAAGGAAGAAGCCCGCTGTGATCCAGGTTTGCGTGCATGACTTATGCTTGGTCTACCACATATGCCATGCCGACGTTGAGTGCCAGGATTTTAAGGACTTCCTCGAGAGCAACCTAGTCAAATTTGTTACTATAGACTTTGGTAACGACAAAGAAGTCCTGCGTCGGATAGGCCTCGTTGTAGGCAACACCTTCGACCTCCAAAAGAATCAGCTGGTGTCCTCTCGTCAGCCTTCAATGCTGACCCTGGCAGGAGCCATGGTTCATCCTTCGTATGGTAAACTGGAGAAACCTCCATACACGTTTCATCGTCATGCATGGCAGCGGAATGTACTAGATATAGACCACATCCACTACGCTGCAATGGATGGCTACCTTTGCTACAATATCCACAAGGGTTGGATGAAGAGCAATAGCCAAGTGTGCGGTTCAAGCAAAGAAGTATCGGCCAAGAGGAAGAGGGACAAGGACGGAGTCGAGGACGTGGACGAGGACTCCGAGTAAGGTGGCAGTGTCATTGCTCACGGTGGTTCTAATGCACTGTCTATCGGAGTAGTTGCAAAGTTTAATTTCAGGTGTGCTTAATTTAATTTGAGGGGTGTGTTGTGCTGAGCCCCCAGCAGAACTATGTTATGTTTCTTCTCGTTACTTTAACTCTTCAGTACGTACATACTAGTATTTCTTACATTTCATCTTTTAGTTGGTATAGTACTACCACTCGTTTCTTCACATTATATACGTACAATATATATGGCCAACATCATATAGCCAGCAGTTTAGTTGTCAAAGAATTTCAGGGTGCTTAGTTTTGTCAAAGAATTCCAGGATGCTTAGAGGGTGCTTGGATCCAAGGGACTTATTTTAGTCTGACTAAAAATAGTCTCTTTAAGAGGCTAAAGTTCCAAGCACCCCTGACTAAAGAGGGGCTAAAACTAGTCTTGAGACTAAAAAATTTTAGTCAGGGGTACCCCTACTAAAATGTGGATTAGTCCTCTCTCTACTCATTTAACTCCTCTCCTTTAACACAGGCGAGTTCTGGATTGGAGGGTTTGGAGGATAATAAATGCTCATTAACTTGATTTTAGCCTTTTTAGTATTTGGATCCAAGCATGGGTGAGGCTAGCATGTTTTAGTCCCACTACTTTTAGTCATGGGACTAAAACGTATCCAAGCACCCTCTTAGTTTTATTTGAGGGATGGGTTGTGCTGGACACCATTATTGTGACTAGTCTTTTTAATAGACTATATGCATAATTTGGTGACGAGCGCTCTCGATATGTACCACCTTTTTTTATTTCAAGTTTTGCTCCATGGCGCAATCCATCGATACTACTGATGTACAAAAGTATACATTTTTAAAAGGCTAGAGGGCGGGGCAGTCTAGCTTAGTCGGTTTCACGAGAGGCGAGGGACTCTGTGATTTGACGGCTCATTACTGCTGGAAGGCGGGGCCTTGTGATTTGACTGCTCGTATAAATTCGCCGACGACCTGATCGAGGAGGAGCAAAGAACCATGCGGTATACTCAAGTTTTCCACTGGAGTAGTACTGCGACGGAGGAGCACGAAACACGGCAGCCCAGTGCCATATGGCGATAAAAATGATCTAATTTGCTAGTCATCTCATTGTTAGCATTGTTCTATTCATTCCCTCAAAAAAACCATTGTTCTATTCATGCCTCGCAGAGAACGTGACACGTGCGGCGAAACACCCGAAGCAAAATATGAAACACAGGAGCGAAAGAAGAAGGAAGATTATCACCCCAAATGATCTAATTCGCCACGGAGTCGTAATTGCTTCTTCATCGCCTCCACGACCTCCATATCCTTGCGCGTCTCCTCCGCCATCTTCTTCATTATGTCCATGACGCGGGATTTCTCGACGCAAGCCTTCATCATCTGTTCCACGGCCGCATTACGTACCTTGACAGCAGTCGGGTGCTTGATGCGGAGCTTCGCCAACTCCTCCTTCTGTTCCATGACGAGGGCCTGCAGCATCTTCATCGAGGAACTACTATTCTCATGCAGCTTCTTCCAGCCGGTGTTCTTCTCCTTCAACAGGTCGATCTCGTGGAAAAGCTTCGCCTTGTCCTCCTGAAGTCGTAGGATTTCGCCCGTCGCCTTCTTCTCCGAGGCGATGCTCTTCTTCAGCAGCATCACCAAGCCGGCGATCAACTCCCCCTGCTGATTGAGCTCAGCGGGCACGTCATCGAGGCTCTCCTTCAGCAACTCCATCAAGCCTTGGATGATCTCCTTCTGCTTATTGAGGTGCTTATTGAGCTGATCGGGCATGTCGTCGAGGGATAACGACTCCAGCTCCGCCGGCTTGGCATGCTCGCCTCCGCGGCTAGGGCGCTCCTGGGAGCCATCGCCTGCCCGTGAGAGATCTTCGAGGTCTCTGCGTGGTGGCGAGCCCTCTCTTTTTTTCCGCAGCCTTGGTTGCCGCTCCCTTGTTACGAGTAGTTCTCGACCTAGAGCTCTGCTCACCGGCCATGGCAACGACGGACGAAGAAGAAGCACTTATGAGGAGGAAAGGTAGAGTAATTTTCGGTTAGGTAGTTCCCCTTTTTATAACCTAAGTACTAGCACTAGTACTAATACCTGCATAGTGGGAACACGTTCAGGTTTGGTACGTACTAGTAGGTGTGAGTAGGATTTCGAATGTGATGGGAACGAGGTAAAGATTAATTGATGGTTTTGGTTTCGAGGCCCGAAACGGCTCCCGATGAGTTTAGCGGAACATAAATTTCAAGTACTACACTGCTCAAATGCGTAAATATTATGTTACTGTCAAAAATTGGCACAAAATACGAAGGAGACCAATGGAAGTACTACTAGCAACCCATGATTTAACTACTCGCATGCGCGCAGTGGAGTAATAATGTCTTTCTTCCGCCCTCACGTCCACTCAATTTGCATGCGCTGTATTAATTGACCATCAATGAAGTAAACAAATTTACACGCATCAAATTATCACATGGGGTGGATCTTGGTACAAAATTGCATCCGCCCGTGTACCCGCGTGTGCGTGTGAGGGAATGAGTGCGTACGTGGCATGTGTGCACATCTTTGCTTCATGCATGTACCGCTAGTATGGCTCAGGGAGGACGAGTACATTCTTCTGGAACCAGAAGCACGTCACTGTGATCAATCCACGCAAGGAGGTCGTGACAACGCCTCCACATGTGCCAGTGGCTTCATGAACTATAAGAGAGACACTGTGTAGCGTCCCATTGGTATTCTAATTTACGTGTTTTGCACATACTCGAAGTACTAGTAAGGTACATGTGCATTGCACGCATCAAATTTTGCAACCAAATTATGAATAAATACCACACTATAGCATGTAAGCTCTGAGTCATGCCTGATGTAGCCCTTCGTTTAATTCTTATAGTTCATCTCATTCAAAATCAATTAGTTTTTATAAAAAAGCTAAGAACACGGGAATAGGAAAAACATGAGATTATAGTGGAATGTCGTCTTGAATCCTGCAGGATTGTACGAGTGTTTGATTGTGCATAGAAAAAACGCAGAATTCTTTCAAAGAGGTTTGAGTGGATGGGATGTTTCCTATGAAATCTAGTGCAAATGAATCATATGGAAAAATTCCTATGGTTTACAATCCTACGAATCAAACAACCAAGATAGGAAAAATTCCTAATGATTAGAATCCTCCAAAATTCCTTTGAGAATCCATTGAATCAAAGAAGCCCTTAATCTATTTTATGATTCATGGAATTGTGCATTGTAAAGCATAAAGTAAAAACAAATAATGGCAATTCAACTAGAAAAAAAATTTGGGCAGTTATGATATGGAAGATTCTAGAACAAAAGAGAACCATTGTTGTTTTGAGGTTTGTGCATTATGCTTAAGTTCAACCATGGAGTCTGCTAGATTGTACATGTGGCAAAATCCGGTGGGGGCTAGAAGATGGTGCGAGGGGCCAAGTGGAGGGAGACTATGAAGGAATGCACAAGTGCGAGATCGATATTTAGAGAGAGGGGGAGAACACGTGCGCTGTTGCGTGTAGTGGCGGAGCCATGAAAAATAAATGAGCTAGGGGGCCAAGCATTGCTAATCCTTTACGAGGAGGGTCAATTCATGAACTTAAACCATTTTTAGCAGCAATTGTCTAATGATCACATTCATATTAGCCTCGATATATAGTGATGTTAGGGGGGAGGGGGGCAGGGCCCTTACTGCCCCCTGTCTTCGCCATTGTGCATGCGTGTGAGAGATGAAACGAAAGGCATGGATGATGAGAGGGGGGCGTTGGATATATAATTAATGTGGGTGTATTAGCTATATATGTTAATCCTATATAGAGAGGTATAGATTGATCGATGTGGGCGTGGGAAAGAGGGTGAGACCTCACTAGATATATCTATTGATCGGTTTGTGTGGAAAACCATGAAAGACCTAGCTATATACACACATACATAGAGGAACATCGATCATTGTGCATGCATGCGTGAGAGATAAAGAATGCTCGATATGATGGAGAGGGGGATGTGTGTGGGTGTGTGCCTTCATGGGAGACCGACCTAAAGAAAAAGATCGCGTGCGTGCGATGGATAATGCCGACTGGTAGTGTGTGTGCATGCATGCACGAGAGAAAGTTAGTGGTACAATTATAAAGAGAAGACTATTGTGTGGGTGTAAAAGAATAGGTGAGGTCATAATTAATGTAAAGTTGAATTCAAATATTTGACTAAGAGATCCTGATGTTTGAAACCCATGCATGCATGAATATAACGGAGATCTGCGCGGTGTGGTTTGGAAACAAGCATGTTGTAATGCATACACATTGAACAAGGTCAGACTGATTTGAATTTGAGATACCGATGGTAGACATCATTTGGCCACGTCGCATCCGTGCATGGACACACTATTCTAATTGGAGATGATGGGCGGCTTTCGCATCACAAATCTATATCTATACCCCTATATATATATATTATATTTTATATTTTTTTTATATTGTGTGCGGGTAACTTTAACATTGAAAGATGGTCGTTGGATGAGGCGAATCCGATGGTCCAAAGATGGCAAATTTGAGCACTATTGGCTGTTGGATATCATCTAGATTCCACCAGATTTCGCCACATGTATAATCTAGAAGACTCCATGGTTGAACTTAAGCATAATGCACAAACATCAAAACACAAGCACTTCTTATTTGTTCTAGAATCTTCCGTATCAGAATTGCCCAAATGTTTTTCTACATGATTTGCCATTATTTGTTTTTACTTTATGTCTTACGACGCACAATTCCATGAATCTTAAAATAGATTAGCTTTCTTATAAAAACTATATGATTTTGAATGAAATGAACTATAAGAATTAAACAAACATCTAGATCATCCATATATGACTCAAAGCTTGCATGCTATAATGTGGTATTTATTCATAATTTGGTTGCCAAATCTCATGCGTGCAATGCACGTGTACCTTACTCTAGTCTAAATGGTGTTTGTGTGTGTGTTGTGCGTGTTGAGGTGCAAATTGTCTTTTTTGGGGGGTACACGTTAAGCTTGTTCTTCCGAAATTTCAAGCCACGCCTTTTTATGCTGAAAATTCAAGCTAGCGTCTCTGTCTATCATGCTGCGAAACTCCCACCTCTTCAACCCGTGCCTTGTTAGCCCGAAATATTTAGGATATATCTTTGTCTCATTGTGCTCCGACAACTCCCTCCATCTCAACCCGCGCCTTGCTATTCCAAAATTACAACGTCCGCGAAAACTCCCACCTCCTGTGAAATCCCGACACGCGAAATGCCCGTGGTACCCCTGAACCGAAAGAACCGCCTTAAATCGGTGGGGGTACTTTCGTCACTTACCCCACATTTCGGGCAAGCGCGTCTCTAAGCCATGGTTCCCCACTGCCATCCCATCCACCCACCCATTCGTACACCGAGGCCACGAAAACCCGTGACGAAACCCCACACCCTGCTCCGTCTGCCACCTAGTCGGAGCCTCTTCCCCGACGACGTCGTCCACAGCAACACCTCGACGCCCCTCATCCACCGTATCGTATGAGGATCCGTCGTCGATCTCATCGTCCCGCCGGTTCAGCCACCCCGTCCTCCACCTCCGAGGAGCTGCCCCGACGTTCCCCGCGTCTTTCGCGCCACCTCCATTCCCACACCGCCGTCTTCACCTGCACCACCGGAAGAGCATCATCATCACCGTTTCCTCGGATGAAGCTGCGGCCTAATTGGCGCCACCAAAGAGGTTGTACACTAATCGTCGCATTTTCTTCTTGATTCGATCTCACGGTGCTGCCGGAGCTCGGTTCCGAGCCGACACGGCGCGGCTCCATCCACAGCGGCGTCGCCGGCCACTTCCTTCACGGCGTTGCTCCCTCGGTGGCGACGTCCACATCAGTAGGAGCTGCTGCTGCTTTAGCTCTCGCTCGTGCTGCTGCTCTGCTCTTGCTCTCGGTCCCCTGCCTGGTCTGCTCTTGCTATTGCTCATGCTTGCGTTGCTGCTCTCGCTCTTGCTCTTGCTTGCGATGCTGCTCCGATTTAGCTACACTTCAGTCGACTGGATCGACTTTTGGGTCAGTCGATTTTTAGGGGGTGGGGGGCTCACCGGGGTGAAGGAAGAACCAGCCGCAGCGGGGAGGGGGGCTCGTCGGAGTGGTACCCCACTATCTATATTAGGGTTCAGTATGGGGGTGGTGGTCGCCAGCGGTGGCGGGGCGTTGGCGGGGCGGTGGCGTGGGGATCGCCGGAGAAAAAGCTCGGCACGGGGGCCTAGAGGGATGGTCGGGGCGGCGGTGGACCGGTGGTGGGGAGTGTTTTCGGGGCGGGCGGGGCGGCGCACCGCCGGCCACGGGCGGCGGGGGGCTGCTGTTTGGCCGGTGGGGGCTGGCAGCTCAGGGGGGGTGGAGGTTGAAAATGAACCGCGGGCCCTTGATTTCGTATCCAACGGCTGCAAAATCGACTGACTAGAGATGAAAAAGTCAGTCGGCCGACATGTAGCCTCATCTTACTAGTGTGTTCAGTTTCGACAGCAAAATTCAGTTTCGACAGCAAAATTCAGTTTCGACAGTTAAGTTCAGTTTCGACAGTTAAGTTCTGTTTCGACAGTTAAATTCAGTTTCGACAGTTAAGTTCAGAGATGCGCGGCTGATGTATTTTACATCTAGCACTTTGTGGTTATGTATTTTACGTCATGTATTGGAGATGCTATTAGAATTCCACTCAGGTTAACATTGTTCGTTGTCTCTCTTGTCCTGCTTCAGCCTCGGCGTCGTACAACTCACCGGTACTGCTCCAACGACGAAACCCTCCATCACAGCGGAGCAGTACCTCGGGCTCCATCTCCAGATGCCTAAGATCTTCTTCCCCTCCTCCGACAGCCAAGTCAGCCGGAGCATCCTCACCGGCCAACCCAATCACGCTGAGATTGACATGGCTTCGCCAAAGAGGTTGTACACTTGTTGCATCTCTTTTTGACTCTACATGTTATATATATTGTCCACTTCTCTGGTACGTCTGGCTTGAAATTCTTCATGCTGGGCCACTGGACTTGTCGCAGCTCATGAGTGAACGCAGGGCAACCTACCGCGTACGGCAAGTCGCCTGGTTCCCCTGGCGCATGCATGTCAACAGAGGGCCCAGCGCGCTGGTCTGATTGACGTCGCGCTTCTGTTTGGCGCTCGATGCGAGTACGAGCATCTTCTTGCTGTTGTTCGTGAAGAACTTGGCGTTGATCACGACGAGCTCGCGGATCTGATGACGCGGTGGAGTCGCTGTCGAGGTGGATCCGGCGAGTCGGCGATCTTGGCCTTCGGGGCGGAGAGTGCATAGTAGTTGCACCCCCACCGGTCTTGTCGCCACCGGCTCGTGCCTGGCTGACTTGTCGCGGCTGCGACATGCTCGGCTGCCGCTGAGTGTCGTCGTTGGCGAAGCCGATGAGATTCTGAATGGTGGCCCTCCAGTCGTCGATCTTGTCTGCTGTTGGAGGGTAGTCTAGGAGCAGTTGAGCTCGCACCAAAGCTTCTGCTGCAGTGGCGGGTGGTGGTGGCGAACGGTGCGAGGAGCGGGATATGCTCGGACTTCTAACTTCGTTAGAAGGAGCAGTGTCCCGTCCAGGCAACCGTGCCTCGCTCACGCCAGCATGTTGGCGTGCATGCTGGTCTTGAGCACTCCGAGATCCACCAGCTCAATCTTGGTCCAGCAAACGCATGGTACCGTGAGTACCTTAACGTTGCCGGTCCCGCGCCTCCTGGGATGGGCGCGGTGCATGTATGGACGCCGAGGTCTTGGAGTGTGCCCGGTCGTTGTGGGAGCCGGCTACGCCACCGATGGGCAGCGCAGCCTTGTCCTTGGACCTGGCAGCACCGTGAGCCCCCTCGTCGACGCCCGTTCTTCCGCCGGCGTCCGCCCCATCAGCTGTTTGCTCCGGTGGTAGCGGGGCGGACGGAGCAGCCGCCTCCAAAGCCTTCTTCTTCGGTGGCATGTCGATGAAGATGATGAAGACCTAGCTCGCGTGAACGCCAGATCTGGTTCACACAACTTCGACGCCCCTACCTGGCGCGCCAAAGATGTCGGGGGACTGATCCACGAACAGCTATGGGACCGGCGGGCCGAGTCCCTTTCGGTTCGGCGGGGGCGGAGGTCGTGCAAAGAGCAGATCGAGGCGAAACACACGAGCAGTTACCCAGGTTCGGGCCGCACGGATGCGTAAAAGCTTTGTGGTTTGTATTGAGTTCTTGCTCGGGAGCGCGGAGTGCTACAGTACACACCAGCAGCTAACGAGACCGAGCGTGAGTGTTCGAACCCCCCTCTATGTTGCGCATGGGCCTCCTTTTATATGCTCAAGGGGTCACCGACAGGTGGCAACATAGACAAGGGCAAAAAGGGGAAAGGTGCTGCGATTGGTACAGCTACCTACTACAGTGTATCATACCTAACCCTGACGGCAGGGGACAAGGGCCTTAAATGCCCGTCTGCGTCGCCTAAACAGTGTAAAAGGGACCGTCAGGAACGCCACCGCTCGCCACGACGGCAATCTTGTCAGCGCCGCTTGCCACCGCTCACCGCTGGCTGCACAGCCTCCCGCCACGTACACTGGGAAGGGTCCCAGAGCGACACGTTGGTGGATGTGCTGGAGCGCGGGCACAGAGTGGTGGCTTGCCGCGGCAAACGCCTTGCCGCGGTCGTTGTCTTATCGCGTCCGGGAGCTTGTCGCTCACCGGGCCTTGCCGGGACGTGTGGCGCGTCGCGGCAAGTTCCTTGAGATGCCTTGGGTGGCCTTCCCGGCAAGCTCCTCTTGCCGGGGTCTTGAGGTGCCTTGGTTGGCCTTCCCGGCAAGCTCCTCTTGCCGGGATCTTGTCTTGGATACTTTGTTCTTGAACGGCTCCAAAGGAACCACGGAGGACCTTGGCGGTCACCCGGCAAGCCTTGCCGCGGGATGCTGCGACTGCCCGTGCACAAGTTCGGGATACTAGGGTACCCCTACTCTAGTACACCGACATACCCCAATATTCCAGAACCACCAGATCCAATCTAGACACCATCTCGGATAGGGTTCACCACCTCCATTGGTGCCTCTCTGATGATGCGTGAGTAGTTCTTTGTAGACCTTCGGGTCCGTAGTTAGTAGCTAGATGGCTTCCTCTCTTCTCACTGAATTCTCAATACAATGGTCTCTTGGAGATCCATATGATGTAGCTCTTTTTGTGGTGTGCTTTTTGGGATCGATGAACTTTGAGTTTATGATCATATCTATCTTTTTATATCCATGAAAGTATTTGAGTTTCTTTGATCCCTTTTATGCATGATTTCTTATAGCCTCGTATTCCTTCTCCGATATTTGGGTTTTCTTTGGCCAACTTGATTTATTTATATTGCAATGGGAAGAGGTGCTTTGTAGTGGGTTCGATCTTACGGTGCTTGATCCCAGTGACAGAAGGGGAACCGACACGTATGTATCGTTGCTACTAAGGATAAAACGATGGGGTCTATATCTACATAGATAGATCTTGTCTACATCATGTCATCATTCTTATTGCATTACTTGGTTGCTCCATGAACTTAATACACTAGATGCATGCTGGATAGCGGTTGATGTGTAGAGTAATAGTAGTAGATGCAGGCATGAGTCGGTCTACTAATCTTGGACGTGATGCATATGTAATGATTGCTTGGATATCATCATGATTATTTGAAGTTATATCAATTGCCCAACAGTAATTTGTTCACCCACCATTTGCTATTTTTCTCGAGAGAAGCCACTAGTGAAACCTACGGCCCCCGGGTCTTTTTCTCATATTATTTGCCTTTGGGATATATTTTCCTTTGCTTTTATTTTTAGATCTATTAAACCAAAAATAAAAAATACCTTGCTGCATTTTATTCTTATTTATTTTATTTGGCGTTCGATCTATCAATCTACTACAATTTTATTCACGTATGTTTTCCTATCTTGGGGCGCCACTACCCGAAAGGGATTGACAACCCCTTTTACACGTTGGGTTGTGAGAAGTTGTTATTTGTGTGCATGTGTTGTTTACATTGTGTTGCTTGGTTCCCCTACTCGTTCAATAATCTTGGTTTCATATCTGAGGGAAATACCTACCACCGCTGTGTTGCATCATCCCTTCCTCTTTGGGAAAATACCGACGTAGATTCAAGCCGCATCACCCACCGATACTGCCTATTTATTCATCAAAATAAGCAAGTAACACATAGAAAACATAATCGGTCAAAAACAGAAGAGTCTGTAGTCATTTGTAAACTTCGTATACTTCTGTAACTCCAAAAATTCTAAAAAATATAACAACATAGAAAATTCACTAGCAAGATGCCCGTGCGTGGCAAGGAACATCAAGATATTATGGGAGAAAAGGATGAACGAGGGAAGGCCTTATCTGCAAATATGAAGAGGGGTGCGAGTAAATTGTCATAGTTTCCTTCCTGTCTGTTAGATATAGATCGGACGACCTATATTGCAGGATGGTAGGCACACCATCATCACCAACTCTTCTTTTTATAAGAGTATAGATATATAAATCTTGTGTAAAAAGTTCATATCAAAATCACATTTTTGTGATTTTTAAAAAATTCAGGCAATGAGCGCAAAAATTCTGTTTTCAGCAAGATCAAATCAATGATATACCAAAGTATCCCAAAGGTTTTACTTGGCTCAAACACTGATTAAAAGCACCAAAGCACAATTACTACAGAGGTAATAATGTGTATTTATTGAAGAATAGAACCAAAAAAACATAAAAATAAAACTGGGTTGCCTCCCAACAAGCGTTATTGTTTAACGCCCCTAGCTAGGATTAAAACATAGATTCAGGTGTTGTCATCTTTGGTATGCAATTCATAAGTATTCCTCATAATATATTCATATGGAAACTTAATTTTATTTGTTGGAAAGTGTTCTAGGCCCTTCCTTAACGGAAATTGAAATCTAATGTTTCCTTCTGTCATATCAATAATTGCACCAATCGTTCTAAGGAAAGGTCTACCAAGAATAATAGGACATGTAGGATTGCAATCTATATAAAGCACAATGAAATCTACGGGCACATAATTCCAATTTGCAATCATAAGAACATCATTAATCATTCCCATAGGTTTCGGAATAGTGGAATCCGCTAGATGCAAATTTAAAGAACAATCATCAAATTCACGGAAAGCTAGCACATCACATAAAGTTTTTGGAATTGTGGAGACACTAGAACCCAAATCACACAAAGCATGGCACTCATAATCTTTAATTTTAATTTTAATAGTAGGTTCCTACTCATTATAAAGCTTTCTAGGGATCAAAACTTCCAACTCAAGTTTTTCTTCAAAAGATTTCATCATAGCATCAACGACATGTTTAGTAAAAGCTTTATTTTGATTATAAGCATGAGGAGAATTCAACATGGATTGCAACAAGGAAATACAATCTATCAAAAAACAATTATCATAATTAATTTCCTTGGAATCCAAAAGAGTGGGTTCATTGCTACTTAAAGTTTTGACCTCTCCAATCCCACTTTTATCAATTTTTGCATTAAGATCTTTAAACTCCGAATCATTGGGGTGCCTTCTAGCTAAAGTTGACTCATCTCCAGTCCCATATTTATCAAGATTTATATTAGAAAACAAAGATTCAATAGGAGTCACACCAATCACTTTAAGATCTTCATCATTATTCTCACAAAAACTAGAAGAACACGCTTTTACAAACCAATCTCGCTTAGCACGCATCCTAGCGGTTCTTTCTTTACACTCATCAATAGAAATTTTAATAGCTTTCATATATTCATTAATATCATGCTTGGGTGTCATAGATCTAATTATTAAAGAAACAATCTCAAGAGAAATTCTACCAACGTTCCTAGCCAAACCATCAATCTTGAGCAATTTTTCTTCAACCATGGCATTGAATTTTTTTGGGAATTAATGAAATATTTAATATTGTTCTCAAGATCAGAGGGTATTTTATTATAATTTCCATAAGAATTGTTGTAGGAATTACCATAATTATTAGAGGAATTACTAGGAAACAGCCTAGGGTTGAAAATACCTCTATAAGCATTATTACCAAAATTGTTCCTTCCAACAAAATTCACATCCATAGATTCATTATTGTTCTCAATCAAAGTAGACAAATGCATATCATTAGGATCAATAGGATCACTCTTACTAGCAAAAAATTTCATAAGTTCATCCATCTTTCCACGCAAAGTATTAATTTCTTCAATTGCATGCACCTTTTTACTAGTAGAAGATATTTCGGTATGCCACTGAGAGTAATTAGCCATAATATTATCTAGGAGTTTAGTAGCTTCTCCTAATGTAATTTCCATAAAGTTACCTCCCATGGCAGAATCTAAAAGATTTCTAGATGAAAAATTCAATCTGGCATAAAATTTTTGTATGATCGTCCATAAACTTAAACCATGAGTAGGGCAATTTCTTATCATCAATTTCATCCTCTCCCAAGATTGTGCAACATGTTCTTGATCAAGTTGCTTAAAATTTATTATATCGTTCTTAAGGGAGATGGTCTTAGCGGGAGAAAAATACTTGGGAATAAAAGCATATTTACACTTGTTCCATGAATCAATACTATTTTTAGGCAAAGATGAAAACCAAGTTTAGCATGATCTCATAAAGAGAACGGAAATAGCTTCAATTTAACAATATCATTATCCACATCTTTTTTCTTTTGCATATCACCTAACTCAACGAAAGTATTTAGATGGGATGCGGCATTTTGGTGACGCCCGGTTAATCAAGCTACAGTAACCCTCTGGTAATGATGCCATGTCACCACGATTACTGTTGATAATCTCGTGTTAGTTCAGATCCGAGCCAGATTCAAATTTCAATTGAAGTCAAACATTAAAAGTTTCCAATAGTCAAATCAAAAATGTTCAAATTGTTGCAACTAAATCATAATCAATTATGGTGGAGGAACCACACTTTTATGAAATGATTAAATACTCTAAAGTGAATAAAACCATAGCAAAACAATTATTCAAATGATTTTAAATAATAAACAAATGTTAAACTAGTTTAATTGACCACCAAACTTTTTATGGTAGAGGGATGTTCTGAAACCTTATTTTAGGAGCTATGGTCATGTTTTATAAAAAAAACTAAAATAAAGTATGACTAAACTAGAACAGAAAAGAATAAATAAAAAGAAAAGACAAAAGGTAAAACAAAAAAAAATAAAAGAGAGGGAGAGAACCCCCTGGCCATCTAGGCCTCGGCCCAGGAAGCCGACGGGCCGCCAGGCCAGCCCACCCTGCCCCTGCCTTATCCCCCCACCCCCAGGCAAACCCTAACCCACCCGATCCCCACTCCTCCCCACTCCCCCCACCCCGCTCGCCCCCCCTCGCTCCCTCCCCCGATCTGGATCGGGGCGAACCCCCCGATCCCATCGGCCCGACGCCGCCGTCGATCCCCGTCGCCCCGCCGCCGTTCACCATCGCCACCGCCGCCCAGCTCCCTCCTCCTCAACCCTCCTTCCCAGCGCCCCCCGCGCTCGGCTGGATCTGGATCGGGGAGGGGCCCGACCCCGTCGCCCCGGATCCCGTCGGCCGGAACGCCGCCTCGCCGCCCTCCTCCTCGACGGACCTCCTTCGCCGGCCTGCCTCCCCGTCGAACCGTCGTCTCCGTCCTCCTCCCCAAGCCCAGTTGCCTAGACCCCACCATCCCGCGGTGAGCTCCTGTGCCGAGCGCACCATCCCTCCGTCCCGTGTCCGCCACGCCCGACCCCCCTGGTCACCGCACCTCGCCGCGGCCGCGCCCCCCCTCGCTGGTCATGGCTCGGGTCCGTCCCGCTCGGCCTCCGCCCCCTTTGCACGCGCCCGGCTACCACTTCGCCCGCGCGTGCGCGGCCTCGCCTCACCGGCGATGCAGCCCCGCCGCCCGCGCCCGCTGCCGCACGGCCATGCCCTTGGCCGCGGCTTCCACCCCGCGCGCGCTCCGGCCCCGCGCTCACCGCTGCCGCGCCGCGCCTTGGCCGCGCACCGGCGCCCGTGCCCCGGCCTCCTGACGCTGGCCGCGGCCCCCTTCCCCTCTGCGCCCGCCGTGGCCGCGACCCGGCTCCCTCCGCCTCCCTACCGTTGCCGGCCCCGCCCCAAGCTGCCGTGCCTGCCACTGCCATGCTGGCCGCCTCCGCCGGGGCCCCCTCAATGGCTGCCGCGCCGCGGTCGTCCGCCGGTGGCACCCGGTGGCCTCGCCCCGTTTTTCCCCTGTCGGGCTCGCCCCCCCCACTCGGGCCATCGCCCGTTCGGGTGAAGCCCGTAACCCGCACGCCCGCATAGACCCCAGTGGCCCTATGACAATGGGGCCCCACGACTAGAACGTTTTAATTAAAAAAAAGAATTTTAAGAAAAATAAATATAAAAAAAATAATATAAAATATAATAATAATAAAAATAATTAATTAATTAATTAAGGAATTAATTAAGTTAATTAATTATAATTAGATTAACCTAATCACTAATTAACCTAATTAACTATTAGTTAATTAAAACAGAGTATGACGAACGGGACCCACCTGTCAGGTTGACCTGGTCAACTGCTGACGTCTTGCTGACGTCATGATGACGTCAGCAGACACTATTCTGGATAATGTTGATTAAATTAAATAAATAATCCTAAAAATGATTTAAATCTTTTAAAATTAATATAAAATAAACCGTAGCTCGGATGGAAAAACTTTGTACATGAAAGTTGCTCAGAACGACGAGACGAATTTGAATACGCAGCCGGTTTATCCGCCACGCATCCCTAGCATAGCGAACACGCAACTTTCCCCCTCTGTTTCATCTGTGCGAAAACGCGAAACACCGGGGATACTTTCCCGGATGTTTCCCCCCTTCACCGGTATCACCTCATACCGCGATAGGGCACCCCTAACACCGCTACTTGTCATGTCATGCATCGCTATGCATCTGTTTGCTTAAATATTTATTGTTTCTTCCCCCTCTTCTCTCGCTAGACACCGAGACCGACGCCGCTGCTACCCAGTACGACTACGGAGTTGACGATCCCTCTCTCTTGCCAGAGCAACCAGGCAAGCCCCCCCTTTGATCACCAGATATCGCCTACTCTTCTCTATACTGCTTGCATTAGAGTAGTGTAGCATGTTACTGCTTCCCGTTAATCCTATACTGATGCATAGCCTGTCCTTGCTACTACTGTTGTTACCTTACCTGCAATCCTAATACTTAGTATAGGATGCTAGTTTTTCATCAGTGGCCCTACATCCTTGTCCGTCTGCCATGCTATACTATCGGGCCGTGATCACTCGGGAGTTGATCACGGGTATATACTATATACTTTATACATGATACATGTGGTGACTAAAGACGGGTGGGCTTGAGGAGCACCCGCGAGTGGAGTTTTGAGGCGGAGCGGCAGGGCAGGTTCCGACCACCTAGGAGAGAGGTGGGCCTAGCCCTGGTCGGCGTTCGCGGATACTTAACACGCTTAACGAGATCTGGGTATTTGATCTGAGTCTGGCCATTTGGTCTATACGCACTAACCATCTATGTGGGAGTAGTTATGGGTATCCCGGCGTCGTGGTATCAGCCGAAGCCTTCTTGACGTCAGCGACGGAGCGGCGTGCGCTGGATTGGACTGGAACGCCACTAGGCTAGGTCTGCTTCCGGCCGCCCACGCAACGTGCAGGTGTGCTAAGGGCGATGGGCCCAGACCCCTGTGCGCTTAGGTTTAGACCGGCGTGCTGACCTCTCTGTTGTGCCTAGGTGGGGCTGCGACGTGTTGATCTTCCGAGGCCGGGCATGACCCAGGAAAGTGTGTCCGGCCAAATGGGATCGAGCGTGTTGGGTTATGTGGTGCACCCCTGCAGGGAAGTTAATCTATTCGAATAGCCGTGATCTTCGGTAACAGGACGACTTGGAGTTGTACCTTGACCTTATGACAACTAGAACCAGATACTTAATAAAACACACCCTTCCAAGTGCCAGTTACAACCGGTGGTCGCTCTCTCTCAGGGCTTTGAGGAGGGGATCGTCGGGTAGGATTATTGCTATGCGATGCTATGCGATGCTACTTGGAGGATTTCAGTCTACTCTCTTCTACATGTTGCAAGACGGAGGCTGCCAGAAGCGTAGTCTTCGAAAGGACTAGCTATCCCCCTCTTATTCCGGCATTCTGCAGTTCAGTCCACCTATGATAGCCTTATTCCAGTTGATACCAATGCATACATATGTAGTGTAGCTCCTTGCTTGCGAGTACTTTGGATGAGTACTCACGGTTGCTTTCTCCCCTTTTCCCCTTTTCCTTCTTCCCTGGTTGTCGCAACCAGATGTTGGAGCCCAGGAGCCAGATGCCACCGTCGACGACGACTCCTACTACACCGGAGGTGCCTACTACTACGTGTGCAGCTGACGACGACCAGGAGTAGTTTAGGAGGATCCCAGGCAGGAGGCCTGCGCCTCTTTCGATCTGTATCCAGTTTGTGCTAGCCTCTTATGGAAAACTTGTTTACTTATGTCTGTACTCAGATATTGTTGCTTCCGCTGACTCGTCTATGATCGAGCTCTTGTATTCGAGCCCTCGAGGCCCCTGGCTTGTAATATGATGCTTGTATGACTTATTTTATTTGTAGAGTTGTGTTGTGATATCTTCCCGTGAGTCCCTGATCTTGATCGTACATGTTTGCGTGTATGATTAGTGTACGATTGAATCGGGGGCGTCACAAGTTGGTATCAGAGCCGACTGCCTGTAGGAATCCCCCTTCCAACTCCTTGGCCGAAGTCGAGTCTAGTCAGTGAAAACTGTTTACTAACATGGTTGTGTGGCTTACGGGCCCACGCATTGGGTGGTATTAGGATCTTTTATTCCTCGACCTATACTCTGGGACTCTGATCTCTCTTCTATTCGGGTTAAATGAAATGAGTTTACTAAAAATCTAACTTAGGTTCTCGTAAATACTTTCTCCCGGAGAGCCCCTTCAGTCCAGGTGATCGCCGGCTGCACCAGAAGATTTCGAAGATACTCTCCGATATTCTGTCGAAACCTTATGCCGTTGCTTTTGCAAGTCCCTACCACCGGAATATCCCTATGGATAAGTATTTAGACCTGACGTGCTTACTTTTATTCCCAGTCGATCTTGTTATTATAAGATACCCCGAGGATACTTTGTGCCTACTGCCTTGCAGTTCCTTGCCACATGCATACCACTACGGATAATTACTCGCATTTATCGAGTATCCGCTCATCCCCAGATATTCATGCAGTTCACAAAATTCTTCGAAATACCATTCGATCTTCCGAAAATCCTGAGCAACCTATTGCTCCTGAAATTCTTGCTTGCTTGCATTATGGTTAATCCCATAAGTATAGTAATCTTATTGACTACCTTTGTCAATATCATTTTGAGTCCATTGACTCAATATGTTGCGAATTCTCGCAATCCTCACTCAGATCGTAGAATTCATCCTTCCAGCTCAGATGTCATTTAAAACGTGAGCTGGTCCTCGGCCAATCAGATTGCCATCGATTGTACCCCTAAGTCTATTCAACTTGTCCGTCCTTGATCAGAGCGTTTGCTCCTGATCCCTTGATTTGAAAATCATAATTCCTTTGTTATTTAAACGTTGAATTATTCAGATGTTCTGTAAAACGATGCATTTGCATTCTTTCTTCCTCTGATTGGGTATCGATACTCACATCAGCTCCATTGTGGGTCACCATATCCACTGTTGGATTATTATCCGACAATGTCCTTCATAATTAATCACCTTGTGAGTTCTTACTCCGATACATAATGCCTTTGATAATTTGTATCCTCTCCTTTTGCCAACCATGCTCTGCTTTCGAGCTGGTAATATTTACTCATGAAACTTGTGGTATATGTTTCTAAGAAGCCCCTATGGGTTGAACATATGCTTTCTCTAAAACTGTGTGAACTCGAAAGTTTTCACGGGTCATACTCCTCTGATAATTCACCAGGTAGGTTTTGACACTGAAATCAGTTTTATCTAGAGCAGTGAATGAAAGGTTATGCATTGAAGAAGTGGGAGTCGACCTTGAACTTGTGTTCATGCCCATGGACACGATGTATATCCTATCATGGAAGCTTCTTGCAATAATAACTATCCTCCTTGATATAATATCATTTGGTATCTGTGAATTGATCCTTGCAATCGTGGTTCCGACCATATGTTCTTCTTTGACCCCATTTCTCAGGCAAGTTTAAGCGCTTGTCTTCTACGGGGTAATACCCCAGTCCAACCTCTACTTTGATTTGTCGTCGAGTATTACCCCCTGGTATCTCAAGATTATCACGGAACTGCATAACTTCTTATGGGTTCTTCAACCAAGTGCTACATTCTCACTAGTTCCAATTTTTCACGGGCCCTGAGTTATTAAACACTCGAGAACACCGTTAAGTGAACCGATCCCGCACTACGATTCAATAACTCTAAGTAATTTTCGTTGCTTATGATTTAATAACCCTTCAAGTTATTCCTAGCCTGATCGGCTATATCATTATCGTGCAACTTTTTAACTGTGCTACCTGGTCCTTCACGGAGCACAATTCTCGACGATGAGCTAAGCTTACGTCGATTTTCCTCATCATATCATTTCTCCCTGAACAGCAAACTTGATTTCGAGTTTGTGTCATACCCATGGTTCCAATAACCATTCGCTTCATCATTCCTTTCACTTGATGTCATCGCCGATCGATTACATCTTCGTGGAGCCTCTCGACTAAATTTGTCGTGGTCATCAAACAACATTTTGATTCCTTCTAGAATATCAACCAAATGTATGATGACATGTAACCATCCTTGTCCCTCGATGATTTGTGTTATCACCGACAACATTATTGCTTTCCCTCCAACACAAACTTGTTCGTGTTTTGTGTTATACCTGGAGACCCGTGCTATCCAGCAATTATTCTTCGATACCTTGGAGTATTACCATCTTTTATGTCAAGAATGTCGTGAGAATTTCACCACCTCCTAAGAATTCTTGATACAGGTAATACTTATCACCATCACCATTCTTTCTTGGTCCCCGTGTTGGATCTAACCAGGATACCAACAGGTGAACGGTGCTGTTTGGATTCTGCCCTTCTAGCAACCCTATTGCTTTGAAGTTAATGGTCGGCCGTTCGTTCTTAGACTATTGATTATTGAATCACCATTCTGACATTGGTCGTGCAACCCAACCCATATTTCGGGTGCACCTTTCAACCAAGGTTTAATTGTGTATGTTTTCCTCGAGCATATTTCAATATATCATTTGATCTGACAAATGTTATCTCCTTATCCACATAATTGTGGAGATCCTTATTTTTTTTGGAATACCCGTTGAATTGTCGCTGAGTCCATCAGCCACCTCCTCATCCTCTCCATGGATTAATGATGAACTTCTTGTTTCGGAACTCGCTACATAGTACATTTCCCGAGATCTTACAATGTCGTCTCGCTCAAAATTGTGTTGCACCTTTTCTTCTCAGGCATCCTGAGTCTGAGGTATCCTGACACCAATCAGATCTAAATCTTGGTCAGATATGATGGTTGGAACATTTTTCAAGAGACATATCATTGGTCCTTATATGACCCGGTAAGGTGATGTCATGCCTAGCCCACCTGACCGGAGGACCTAATGTTTTAGTTTCCTTTTTAGCAAGGTTAACCATTCTTCCATGAGGAAATGGAATGACTTTCTTTATAAATTGTTCCTGATGAATCCTTTGTATATCCAAAGCCCGACCTTTGTTTGAAGACCATGTCAGTGCTATCTCGAAGCATGTATGTGGTACTCCTATCATCGATAAGAACACTTGAAGCACAAAGCTAAATTTTCTTAATCAAATTATCCAAACATCGTTGTATGGATAATGTCATGAAATTTCTCTCCCTACCTAAAAGGTTTTCTACATTATATCCTGACATGGATATCATACTCTGCTTGTCCTTGGGAAGGGTATACCCCTGGTATATGTGTCAAACACGTTATCCTTTACACTGTTCGGTTTGATCTGATGATCACATTTTCCTTCCATTGGTTTATTTAAACCTCCTTGTGATCTATAATATATAAACAGTAATATTTCCCTGCTTGTGTAAACACCTCGTTGTACCACTCTGTCCGCAAGACCCTGTTGCGATTGTTGATGACATTCGGTAACCACCGATGGACGAGAACTTTGCCTATTGGTCTGCCTCGTTTCAACGAGCAGGAGAATGGTTCTCTTCGTCCCTTTGGTACCGATGTTGTTGCCGACTTAACCGACGGACTATCCTCTGACATGCCTTGCTCACATGATCGTGCAAGATGTCAACGCCCTTCCTAGTTTTAACCCACATGGTGGGCCCATAACCCACAGTTCCCAGGATCGAAACCTGACTCTCCTATACACCCTGTTTCCAAGGTTGTTCCTCGCGCTTGACTTCGTATGTAATTCACGGACCACCTGTCTAGTGATCTATTCTGGTATGAGGCGCAATACCTATTCTCGTTGCCCTGAAACCCTTTCACCTTCTGTTAGGCATCGAACGATTGCCTATCCGTTTGAAGCTTCTCATGGTACCTTCTTACTTCACTCTCGATATCTTCTTAAGTTTCAAATCGAGAGATACTTATGCTTCTTCCCTGAGTTAACCGTCTGATGCTCGATCTTGTTAGAATCCATCCATATCGAGTTTTCCCTTCTTATGCCTATGCATCAATGCTATGGATGACCTCTTCGAAAAGCAACCAAGACCGAGAAGATTCGTTAGAATTCGTAACAAAACTTTCCCCCTTACTCCCCTCTTAAATCTCGGGACGAGATTTCTTGTAGTGGAGGAGAATTGTGACGCCCGGTTAATCAAGCTACAGTAACCCTCTGGTAATGATGCCATGTCACCACGATTACTGTTGATAATCTCGTGTTAGTTCAGATCCGAGCCAGAATTCAAATTTCAATTGAAGTCAAACATTAAAAGTTTCCAATAGTCAAATCAAAAATGTTCAAATTGTTGCAACTAAATCATAATCAATTATGGTGGAGGAACCACACTTTTATGAAATGATTAAATACTCTAAAGTGAATAAAACCATAGCAAAACAATTATTCAAATGATTTTAAATAATAAACAAATGTTAAACTAGTTTAATTGACCACCAAACTTTTTATGGTAGAGGGATGTTCTGAAACCTTATTTTAGGAGCTATGGTCATGTTTTATAAAAAAAAACTAAAATAAAGTATGACTAAACTAGAACAGAAAAGAATAAATAAAAAGAAAAGACAAAAGGTAAAACAAAAAAAATAAAAGAGAGGGAGAGAACCCCCTGGCCATCTAGGCCTCGGCCCAGGAAGCCGACGGGCCGCCAGGCCAGCCCACCCCGCCCCTGCCTTATCCCCCCACCCCCAGGCAAACCCTAACCCACCCGATCCCCACCCCCCACTCCCCCACCCCGCTCGCCCCCCCTCGCTCCCTCCCCCGATCTGGATCGGGGCGAACCCCCCGATCCCATCGGCCCGACGCCGCCGTCGATCCCCGTCGCCCCGCCGCCGTTCACCATCGCCACCGCCGCCCAGCTCCCTCCTCCTCAACCCTCCTTCCCAGCGCCCCCTGCGCTCGGCTGGATCTGGATCGGGGAGGGGCCCGACCCCGTCGCCCCGGATCCCGTCGGCCGGAACGCCGCCTCGCCGCCCTCCTCCTCGACGGACCTCCTTCGCCGGCCTGCCTCCCCGTCGAACCGTCGTCTCCGTCCTCCTCCCCAAGCCCAGTTGCCTAGACCCCACCATCCCGCGGTGAGCTCCTGTGCCGAGCGCACCATCCCTCCGTCCCGTGTCCGCCACGCCCGACCCCCCTGGTCACCGCACCTCGCCGCGGCCGCGCCCCCCCCGCTGGTCATGGCTCGGGTCCGTCCCGCTCGGCCTCCGCCCCCTTTGCACGCGCCCGGCTACCACTTCGCCCGCGCGTGCGCGGCCTCGCCTCACCGGCGATGCAGCCCCGCCGCCCGCGCCCGCTGCCGCACGGCCATGCCCTTGGCCGCGGCTTCCACCCCGCGCGCGCTCCGGCCCCGCGCTCACCGCTGCCGCGCCGCGCCTTGGCCGCGCACCGGCGCCCGTGCCCCGGCCTCCTGACGCTGGCCGCGGCCCCCTTCCCCTCTGCGCCCGCCGTGGCCGCGCCCGGCTCCCTCCGCCTCCCTACCGTTGCCGGCCCCGCCCCAAGCTGCCGTGCCTGCCACTGCCATGCTGGCCGCCTCCGCCGGGGCCCCTCAATGGCTGCCGCGCCGCGGTCGTCCGCCGGTGGCACCCGGTGGCCTCGCCCCGTTTTTCCCCTGTCGGGCTCGCCCCCCCCCCCTCGGGCCATCGCCCGTTCGGGTGAAGCCCGTAACCCGCACGCCCGCATAGACCCCAGTGGCCCTATGACAATGGGGCCCCACGACCAGAACGTTTTAATTAAAAAAAAGAGAATTTAAAAATAAAATAAAATAAAAAAATAATATAAAATATAATAATAATAAAAATAATTAATTAATTAATTAAGGAATCAGTTAAGTTAATTAATTATAATTAGATTAACCTAATCACTAATTAACCTAATTAACTGTTAGTTAATTAAAACAGAGTATGACGAACGGGACCCACCTGTCAGGTTGACCTGGTCAACTGCTGACGTCATGCTGACGTCATGATGACGTCAGCAGACACTATTCTGGATAATGTTGATTAAATTAAATAAATAAATCCTAAAAATGATTTAAATCTTTTAAAATTAATATAAAATAAACCGTAGCTCGGATGGAAAAACTTTGTACATGAAAGTTGCTCAGAACGACGAGACGAATTTGAATACGCAGCCCGTTTATCCGCCACGCATCCCTAGCATAGCGAACACGCAACTTTCCCCCTCTGTTTCATCTGTGCGAAAACGCGAAACACCGGGGATACTTTCCCGGATGTTTCCCCCCTTCACCGGTATCACCTCATACCGCGATAGGGCACCCCTAACACCGCTACTTGTCATGTCATGCATCGCTATGCATCTGTTTGCTTAAATATTTATTGTTTCTCCCCCCTCTTCTCTCGCTAGACACCGAGACCGACGCCGCTGCTACCCAGTACGACTACGGAGTTGACGATCCCTCTCTCTTGCCAGAGCAACCAGGCAAGCCCCCCCTTTGATCACCAGATATCGCCTACTCTTCTCTATACTGCTTGCATTAGAGTAGTGTAGCATGTTACTGCTTCCCGTTAATCCTATACTGATGCATAGCCTGTCCTTGCTACTACTGTTGTTACCTTACCTGCAATCCTAATGCTTAGTATAGGATGCTAGTTTATCATCAGTGGCCCTACATCCTTGTCCGTCTGCCATGCTATACTATCGGGCCGTGATCACTCGGGAGTTGATCACGGGTATATACTATATACTTTATACATGATACATGTGGTGACTAAAGACGGGTCGGCTTGAGGAGCACCCGCGAGTGGATCTTTGAGGCGGAGCGACAGGGCAGGTTCCGACCACCTAGGAGAGAGGTGGGCCTGGCCCTGGTCGACGTTCGCGGATACTTAACGCGCTTAACGAGATCTGGATATTTAATCTGAGTCTAGCAATTTGGTCTATACGCACTAACCATCTACGCGGGAGTAGTTATGGGTATCCCGGCGTCGTGGTATCAGCCGAAGCCTTCGTGACGTCAGCGACTGAGTGGCGCGCGCCGGATTGGACTGAAATGCCACTAGGCTAGGTCTGCTTTCGACCGCGTACGCAACGTGCAGGTGTGCTAAGGGCGATGGGCCCAGACCCCTGTGCGCATAGGTTTAGACTGGCGTGCTGACCTCTCTGTTGTGCCTAGGTGGGTCTGCGACGTGTTGATCTTTCACGGCCGGGCATGACCTCGAAAAGTGTGTCCGGCCAAATGGGATCGAGCGTGTTGGGGTATGTGGTGCACCCCTGCAGGGAAGTTAATCTATTCGAATAGCCGTGATCTTCAGTAACAGGACGACTTGGAGTTGTACCTTGACCTTATGACAACTAGAACCGGATACTTAATAAAACACACCCTTCCAAGTGCCAGATACAACCGGTGGTCGCTCTCTCTCAGGGCTGAGGAGGGGATCGCCGGGTAGGATTATTGCTATGCGATGCTACTTGGAGGACTTTCAGTCTACTCTTTCTACATGTTGCAAGACGGAGGCTGCCAGAAGCGTAGTCTTCGAAAGGACTAGCTATCCCCCTCTTATTCCGGCATTCTGCAGTTCAGTCCACCTATGATAGCCTTATTCCAGTTGATACCAATGCATACATATGTAGTGTAGCTCCTTGCTTGCGAGTACTTTGGATGAGTACTCACGGTTGCTTTCTCCCTCCTTTCCTCTTCCTTCTTCCTGGTTGTCGCAACCAGATGTTGGAGCCCAGGATCCAGACGCCACCGTCGACGACGACTCCTACTACACCGGAGGTGCCTACTACTACGTGATGCCCGCTGACGACGACCAGGAGTAGTTAGGAGGATCCCAGGCAGGAGGCCTGCGCCTCTTTCGATCTGTATCCCAGTTTGTGCTAGCCATCTCTTAAGGCAAACTTGTTTAACTTATGTCTGTACTCAGATATTGTTGCTTCCGCTGACTCGTCTATGATCGAGCTCTTGTATTCGAGCCCTCGAGGCCCCTGGCTTGTAATATGATGCTTGTATGACTTATTTTATTTGTAGAGTTGTGTTGTGATATCTTCCCGTGAGTCCCTGATCTTGATCGTACACGTTTGCGTGTATGATTAGTGTACGATTGAATCGGGGGCGTCACACATTTTCACTAGGAAGGACACAAAATTGATCTTTCATAACAAGATTCAACAAAGCGGCATTATTTTCATAAGATTCCGCACTAGTGGCGGGAGCAATCGGAGTAATAATAAAATCATTATTATTAGTGTTGGAGAAGTCACACAACTTGATATTTTCTTGAGACATCGTGACAAAGCAAGCAATCTAGCACACGAGCAACCAAAAAGCAAACTAAAAGACGTACGAAAGAAGGGCAAATAAAAAGGCAAATTTCTTTTGTGTTTTCCTGAAAATGTTTTAGAAGTGGGGGAGAGGAAAACGAGAGGCAAAAGGCAAATAATGCAATACAAGAGATGAGAGTTTATGGTGGGTACTTGGTAGGCTTGATGTAGAACCTCCCCGGCAATGGCACCAGAAATTCTACCTGATACTCCTTGAGCTTGCTTTGATTTTTCCCATGAAGATGAAAGGGTGTTGCAGCAAAGTAGAGATAAGTATTTCCCTTAGTTAAGAACCAATGTATCAATCCAGTAGGAGGCACAACCAAGTCTCCGATCTATGCACCTGCATAAACTAACAAACACTTGTAATCAACGCTGATACATCCATTTTGCATCATGTTTTCTTAATATTATTAATAATGTTTCATTTATAATAATGCTTTTTGGAGTAATTCAAATGCCTTTTCTCTCATAATATGCAAGGTATACACAAAGAGGGAGAATTCCGGCAGCTAGAAAACTGGACCTAGAAAACCTACGTCGGGCTACCTATTCTTCACAACTCCAAACAAGCTGAAACTTCACGGAGATTTTTTATGAAATATTTGAGGAACATTGGAGCAAATAACTACGAGAGGGGCCCACCAGGTGGGCGCAACCCACCTGGGCACGCCAGGGAGCCCAGGAGCGCCCTGGTGGGTTGTGCTCACCCAGGCCCACCTCTGGTGCCCATCTTCTGGTATATAGGTCATTTTGACCTAGAAAAAAATAAGGAGAGGACTTTCGGGATGGAGTGCCGCCGTCTCAAGACGGAACTTGGGCAGGAGCACTTTTGCCCTCCGGTGGAGCGCCGCCGGGGGAACTTCTCTCTCGAAGGAGGAAATCATCGTGATCATCATCACCAACAACTCTCTCATCTTGGGGAGGAAAATATCCATCAACATATTCAATAGCACCATCTCATCTCAAACCCTAGTTCATCTCTTGTGGTCAATCTTGTTAACGGAACTATAGATTGGTGCTTGTGCTTAACTAGTACTATTGATTACATCTTGTAGTTGATTACTATATGGTTTATTCGGTGGAAGATTATATGTTCAAATCCATTATGCTATTTAATACCCCTTAGATATTGAGAATGATTATCATTTGTGAGTAGTTACTTTTGTTCTTGAGGTCACGGGAGAAATCATGTTGCAAGTAATCATGTGAACTTGATATGCGTTTGATATTCTGATAGTATGTATGTTGTGATTCCCTTAGTGGTGTCATGTGAACGTCGACTACATGACACTTCACCATATTTGGGCCTAAGGGAATGCATTGTGGAGTAGCAATTAGATGATGGGTTGCGAGAGTGATAGAAGCTTAAACCCCAGTTTATGCGCTATTCCATAAGGGACCGACTGGATCCAAAAGTTTAATGCTAGGGTTAGAATTTATTCTTAATACTTTTCTCATAGTTGCGGATGCTTGCGGGGGGGTTAATAATGAATAGGGGGCTTGTTCAAGTAAGAACAGCACCTAACACCGGTCCACTCACATATCAAATTATCAAAGTACCGAACACAAATTAAACCAACATGATGAAAGTGACTAGATGAATTTCCCGTGTACCCTCAAGAACGCTTTGCTTATCATAAGAGACCATTTTGGCCTGTCCTTTGACTCAAAAGGATTGGTCTACCTTGCTGCACTTTTGTTACTACTATCGTTACTTGCTCGTTACAAATTATCTTGCTATCAATCTACTCCGCTACTTACAATTTCAGCACTTGCAGACATTACCTTGCTGAAAACCACTTGTCATTTCCTTCTGCTCCTCGTTGGGTTCGACACTCTTACTTATCGAAAAGAGCTACAATTGATCCCATATACTTGTGGGTCATCAAGGCTATTTTCTGGCGCTGTTGCCGGCGAGTGAAGCGCCTTTGGTAAGGAAACATTTATATAGTGTGCTGAAATTTATTGTCACTCGTTACTATGGAAAACAATCCTTTGAGGGGTTTGTTCGGGGTATCTTCACCTCGACCGGAACCACAATTAGCTACCCCTCAACCTACTGCACCTACTGAAAATATTGAATATGAAATTCCTTCGGGTATGATAGAACAACTGCTAGCTAATCCTTATGCAGGAGATGGAACCGAACATCCTGATATGCACTTGATATATGTAGAACAAATTTGTGGATTGTTCAAGCTTGCAGGTTTACCCAGAATGAAGTTATGAAGAAGGTTTTCCCTTTATCTTTGAAGGGAAAAGCATTGGCATGGTATAGGCTATGCGATGATATTGGATCTTGGAATTGGAATCGTTTGAAATTGGAGTTCCATCAAAAAAATATCCTATGCATCTAGTTCATCGTGATCGGAATTATATATACAATTTTTGGCCTCGTGAAGGAGAAAGTATAGCTCTAGCTTGGGGAGGCTTAAGTCAATGTTATATTCATGCCAAAATCATGAGCTCTCAAGAGAAATTATTATCCAGAATTTTTATGCTCGGCCTTCTCGTAATGATCAAACCATGCTTGATGCTTCTTGTGCTGCTTCTTTTATGAAGAATACTATTGAATTCCGATGGGATATTTTGGAAAGAATTAAATGCAAGTCTGAAGATTGGGAACTCGACAAAGGTAAAGAGTCGAGTATTAAACTTAAGTATGATTGTGTTAAATCTTTTATGGTACCGATGCTTTTCAAAAGTTTAGCACTAAATATGGACTTGACTCTAAGATAGTAGCCTCCTTTTGTGAATCATTTGCTACTCATGTTGATCTCCCTAAAGAGAAGTGGTTTAAATATCACCCACCTATTAAAGAAGAAATTAAAGAACCGGTACCAGTTAAAGAAACTATAATTTATAATGTTGATCCAGTTGTTCCTTCTGCTTATATTGAGAAACCACCTTTCCCTGTTAGGATAAACGAACATGCTAAAGTTTCAACTGTGGTTAACAAAAGCTATATTAGAACACCTAAACCTAATGAACAAATCAAAGTAGAACCTAGTATTGCTATGGTTAAAGATCTCTTGGAAGAAGATATGGATGGGCATGTTATTTACTTCTATGAAGAAGCTGCTAGAATTGCCAAACCTGATAAAAAGGATAAACATAGACCTGTTGTTGGCATGCCCATCATATCAGAAAAAATAGGAGATTGAAACATATGGATCCAAATCAGCCCCTTACGAAGCAACGCATAAACTAGGGTTTAAGCTTCTGTCACTCTAGCAACCCATCATCTACTTATTACTTCCCAATGCCTTCCTCTAGGCCAAAATAATGGTGAAGTGTCATGTAGTCGACTTTCACATAACACCACTAGAGGAGAGACAACATACATCTCATCAAAATATCGAACAAATACCAAATTCACATGACTACTAATAGCAAGACTTCTCCATGTCCTCAGGAACAAAAGTAACTACTCACAAAGCATAAACATGTTCATAATCACAGGGGTATTAATGTGCATATAGGATCTGAACATATGATCTTCCACCAATTAAACCAACTAGCATCAACTACAAGGAGTAATTAACACTACTAGAAACCTACTAGCACTAATCTCGGACTTGGAGACAAGAATTGGATACAAGAGATAAACTAGGGTTTTGAGATGAGATGGTGCTGATGAAGATGTTGATGGAGATTGCCCTCTCCCGATGAGAGGAGCGTTGGTGATGACGATGGCGATGATTTCCCCCTCCGGGAGGGAAGTTTCCCCGGCAGAACAGCCCCGCTAGAACCCTAGATTGGTTCCGCCAAGGTTCCGCCTCGTGGAGGCGGAGTTTCGTCCGAGAAGATGGCTTATGATTTTTTTTCCCATCGAAAGAGTCCATATAGCAGAAGATGGTCACCGGAGGGCCACCAGGGGGCCCACGAGCTAGGGGCGCGCCCAGGGGTAGGGCGCGCCCCCCACCCTCATGGGCAGGGTGTGGCCCCCCTAGTGAAGTTCTTGCACTCAATGTTTTTTATATATTTGGAAAAAATCATCCGTGAAGTTTCAGGACTTTTGGAGCTGTGCAGAATAGGTCTCTAATATTTGCTCCTTTTCCAGCCAGAATCCCAGCTGCCGGCATTCTCCCTCTTTATGTAAACCTTGTAAAATAAGAGAGAATAGGCATAAGTATTGTGACATAATGTGTAATAAAAGCCCATAATGCAATAAATATTGATATAAAAGCATGATGCAAAATGGACGTATCAACTCCCCCAAGCTTAGACCTCGCTTGTACTCAAGCGAAAAGCCGAAATCGAAAAAATATGTCCACATGTTTAGAGATGAAGGTGTCAATAAAAAATAAAATACGGACATGAGTGCATCATGATCATTCTTAGAACAACAACTTATATAATTCTTGTCATATGATTTTGTTGGGGAACGTAGTAATTTCAAAATTTTCCTACGCACACGCAAGATCATGGTGATGCATAGCAACGAGAGGGGAGAGTGTGATCTACGTACCCTTGTAGACCAACAGCGAAAGCGTTGTGACAACGCGGTTGATGTAGTCGTACGTCTTCACGATCCGACCGATCCAAGCACCGTTACTCCGGCACCTCCGAGTTCTTGGCACACGTTCAGCTCGATGACGATCCCCGGGCTCAGATCCAGCAAAGCGTCGGGGAGGAGTTCCGTCAGCACGACGGTGTGGTGACGATCTTGATGTTCTACCATCACAGGGCTTCGCCTAAGCACCGCTACAATATGACCGAGGTGGAATATGGTGGAGGGGGCACCGCACACAGCTAAGGAACGATCACGAAGATCAACTTGTGTGTATGGGGTGCCCCTTGCCTCAGTATATAAAGGATGGAGGAGGAGGAGGCCGGCCAAGGCACTTGGTGCGGCCAGGATGAGGAGTCCTACTAGGACTCCAAGTCCTAGTAGGAGTCCATCAAGAGGGGAGGAAGGGAGAAGGAAGTGGAGGAGAAGGAAAGGTGGCCGGCCCCCTTTTCCCTAGTCCAATTCGGACTAGAGGGGAGGGGGTGCAGCAGCCCCTTGGCCCTTTCTCCTCTTCCCACTAAAGCCCATCAAGGCCCATTGCTTCTCCCGTAACTACCCGGTACTCCGAAAAATACCCGAATCACTCGGAACCTTTCCAATGTCCGAATATAGTCGTCCAATATATCTATCTTTACGTCTCGACCATTTCGAGACTCCTCGTCATGTCCCCGATCTCATCCGGGACTACGAACTCCTTCGGTACATCAAAACTCATAAACTCATAATATAACTGTCATCGAAACCTTAAGCGTGCGGACCCTATGGTTCGAGAACAATGTAGACATGACTGAGACACGTCTCCGGTCAATAACCAATAGCGGAACCTGGATGCTCATATTGGCTCCTACATATTCTACGAAGATCTTTATCGGTCAGACCGCATAACAACATACGTTGTTCCCTTTGTCATCGGTATGTTACTAGCCCGAGATTCGATCGTCGGTATCTTAATACCTAGTTCAATCTCGTTGCCGGCAAGTCTCTTTACTCGTTCCGTAATACATCATCTCACAACTAACTCATTAGTTGCAATGCTTGCAAGGCTTATGTGATGTGTATTACCGAGAGGGCCCAGAGATACCTCTCCGACAATCGGAGTGACAAATCCTAATCTTGAAATACGCCAACCCAACATGTACCTTTGGAGACACCTGTAGAGCACCTTTATAATCACCCATTTACGTTGTGACGTTTGGTAGCACACAAAGTGTTCCTTTCGTAAACGGGAGTTGCATAATCTCATAGTCATAGGAACATGTATAAGTCATGAAGAAAGCAATAGCAACATACTAAACGATCGGGTGCTAAGCTAATGGAATGGGTCATGTCAATCAGATCATTCAACTAATGATGTGATCCCGTTAATCAAATAACAACTCTTTGTCCATGGTTAGGAAACATAACCATCTTTGATTAACGAGCTAGTCAAGTAGAGGCATACTAGTGACACTCTGTTTGTCTATGTATTCACACATGTATTATGTTTCCGGTTAATACAATTCTAACATGAATAATAAACATTTATCATGATATAAGGAAATAAATAATAACTCTATTATTGCCTCTAGGGCATATTTCCTTCAGTCTCCCACTTGCACTAGAGTCAATAATCTAGATCACATCGCCATGTGATTTAACATCAATAGTTCACATCTTTATGTGATTGGTTCACATCTCCATGTGACTAACACCCAAAGGGTTTACTAGATTCAATAATCTAGTTCACATCGCTATGTGATTAAGACCCAAAAAATGATCATGTTTTGCTTGTGAGAGAAGTTTAGTCAACGGGTCTACCACATTCAGATCCGCATGTATTTTGCAAATTTCTATGTCAACAATGCTCTGCATGGAGCTACTTCTAGCTAATTGCTCCCACTTTCAATATGTATCCAGATTGAGACTTAGAGTCATCTGGATCAGTGTCAAAGCTTGCATCGACGTAACTTTTTACGATGAACCTTTTTGTCACCTCCATAATTGAGAAATATTTCCTTATTCCACTAAGGATAATTTTGACCGTTGTCCAGTGATCTACTCTTAGATCACTATTGTACTCCCTTGCTTAACACAGTGTAGGGTATACAATAGATCTGGTACACAGCATGGCATACTTTATAGAACCTATGGCTGAGGCATAGGGAATGACTTTCATTCTATTTCTATCTCCTGCCGTGGTCGGGCTTTGAGTCTTACTCAATTTCACACCTTGCAACACAGGCAAGAACTCTTTCTTTGACTGTTCCATTTTGAACTACTTCAAAATCTTGTCAAGGTATGTACTCATTGAAAAAACTTATCAAGCATCTTGATCTATCTCTATAGATCTTGATGCTCAATATGTAAGCAGCTTTACCGAGGTCTTTCTTTGAAAAACTCCTTTCAAACACTCATTTATGCTTTGCAGAATAATTCTACATTATTTCCGATCAACAATATGTCATACACATATACTTATCAGAAATAATGTAGTGCTCCCACTCACTTTCTTGTAAATACAGGCTTCACCGCAAGTCTGCATAAAACTATATGCTTTGATCAACTTATCAAAGCGTATATTCCAACTCCGAGATTCTTGCACCAGTCCATAGATGGATCGCTGGAGCTTGCGTATTTAGTTAACACCTTTAGGATCGACAAAACCTTCTAGTTGCATCGTATACAACTCTTCTTTAGTAAATCCATTAAGGAATGCAGTTTTGTTTATCCATTTGCCATATTTCATAAAATGCAGCAATTGCTAACATGATTCGGACAGACTTAAGCATAGATACGAGTGAGAAAATCTCATCATAGTCAACACCTTGAACTTGTCGAAAACCTTTTGCGACAATTCTAGCTTTGTAGATAGTAACACTACTATCAGCGTCCGTCTTCCTCTTGAAGATCCATTTATTTTCTATGGCTTGCCGATCATCGGGCAAATCCATCAAAGTCCATACTTTGTTCTCATACATGGATCATATCTCAGATTTCATGGCCTCAAACCATTTCGCGGAATCTGGGCTCATCATCGCTTCCTCATAGTTCGCAAGTTCGTCATGGTCTAGTAACATGACTTCCAGAATAGGATTACCGTACCACTCTGGTGTGGATCCCACTCTGGTTTACCTACGAGATTTGGTAGTAACTTGATCTGAAGTTACATGATCATCATCATTAGCTTCCTCACTAATTGGTGTAGTAGTCACAGGAACAGATTTCTGTGATGAACTACTTTCCAATAAGGGAGTAGGTACAGTTACCTCATCAAGTTCTACTTTCCTCCCACTCACTTCTTTCGAGAGAAACTCCTTCTCTGGAAAGGGTCCATTCTAAGCAACGAATATCTTGCCTTCGGATCTATGATAGAAGGTGTACCCAACATTTTCTTTTGGGTATCCTATGAAGACGCACTTCTCCGATTTGAGTTTGAGCTTATCAGGATGAAACTTTTTCATATAAGCATCGCAACCCCAAACTTTAAGAAACGACAACTTTGGTTTCTTGCCAAACCATAGTTCATACGGTGTCGTCTCAACAGATTTAGATGGTGCCCTTTTAACGTGAATGAAGCTGTCTCTAATGCATAACCCCAAAATGATAGTGGTAGATCGGTAAGAGACATCATAGATCGCACCATATCTAATAAAGTACGGTTATGATGTTCGGACACACCATTACATTGTGGTGTTCCAGGTGGCGTGAGTAGTGAAACTATTTCACATTGTTTTAAACTGAAGGCCAAACTCGTAATTCAAATACTCTTCTCTACGATCAGATCGTAGAAACTTTATTTTCTTGTTACGATGATTTTTCACTTCACTCTGAAATTCTTTGAACTTTTCAAATGTTTCAGACTTATGTTTCATCAAGTAGATATACTCATATCTGCTCAAATCATCTGTGAAGATCAGAAAATAATGATACTTGTCGCGAGCCTCAATATTTATTGGACCACATACATCAGTATGTATGATTTCCAACAAATCTGTTGCTCGCTCCATTGTTCCGAAGAACAGAGTCTTAGTCATCTTGCCCATGAGGCATGGTTCGCAAGCATCAACTGATTCATAATCAAGTGATTCCAAAAGCCCATCAGCATGGAGTTTCTTCATGCGCTTTACACCAATATGACCTAAACGGTAGTGCCACAAATAAGTTGCACTATCATTATTAACTTTGCATCTTTTGGTTTCAATATTATGATTATGTGTATCACTACGATCGAGATCCAACGAACTATTTTCATTGGGTGTGTAACCATATAAGGTTTTATTCATGTAAACAGAACAAAAATTTATTCTCTTACTTAAATGAATAACCATATTACAATAAACATGATCAAATCATATTCATGCTTAACGCAAACACCAAATAACACTTATTCAGGTTCAACACTAATCCCGAAAGTATAGGGAGTGTGCGATGATGATCATATCAATCTTGGAACCACTTCCAACACACATCGTCACTTCACCCTTAACTAGTCTCTGTTTATTCTGCAACTCCCGTTTCGAGTTACTCATCTTAGCAACTGAACTAGTATCAAATACTGAGGGGTTGCTATAAACACTAGTAAAGTACACATAAATAACATGTATATCAAATATACTTATGTTCACTTTGCCATCCTTCTTATCTGCCAATCACTTGGGGTAGTTCCGCTTCCAGTGACCAGACCCTTTGTAGTAGAAACACTTAGTCTCAGGCTTAGGACCAGACTTAGGCTTCTTCACTTGAGCAGCAACTTGCTTGTTGTTCTTCTTGAAGTTCCCCTTCTTCCCTCTACCCTTTTCTTGAAATTAGTGGTCTTGTCTACCATCAACACTTGATGTTTTTCTCGATTTCTACCTTCGTCAATTTCCGCATTACAAAGAGCTTGGGAATCGTTTCCGTTATCCCTTGCATATCATAGTTCATCACGAAGTTCTACTAACTTGGTGATGGTGACTAGAGAATTCTGTCAATCACTATCTTATCTGGAAGATTAACTCCCACTTGATTCAAGCGATTGTAGTACTCAGACAATCTGAGCATATGCTCACTAGTTGAGCGATTCTCCTCCATCTTTTAGCTATAGAACTTGTTGGAGACTTCATATCTCCCAACTCGGGTATTTGCTTGAAATATTAACTTCAACTCCTGGAACATCTCATATGCTCCATGACGTTCAAAACGTCTTTGAAGTCCCGATTCTAAGCCATTAAGCATGGTGCACTAAACTATCAAGTAGTCATCATATTGAGCTAGCCAAACGTTCATAACGTCTGCATCTGCTCCTGCAATAGGTCCGTCACCTAGCGGTGCATCAAGGACATAATTCTTCTGTGCAGCAATGAGGATAAACCTCATATCACGGATCCAATCCGCATCATTGCTACTAACATCTTTCAACACAATTTTCTCTAGGAACATATCAAAATAAACACAGGGAAACAACAACACGAGCTATTGATCTACAACATAATTTGCAAAATACTACCAGGACTAAGTTCATGATAAATTTAAGTTCAATTAATCATATTACTTAAGAACTCCCACTTAGATAGACATCCCTCTAATCCTCTAAGTGATTACGTGATCCAAATCAACTAAACCATGTCCGATCATCACGTGAGATGGAGTAGTTTCATTGGTGAACATCACTATGTTGATCATATCTACTATATGATTCACGCTCGACCTTTCGGTCTCCGTGTTCCGAGGCCATATCTGTATATGCTTGGCTCGTCAAGTATAACCTGAGTATTCCGCGTGTGCAACTGTTTTGCACCCGTTGTATTTGAACGTAGAGCCTATCACACCCGATCATCACGTGGTGTCTCAGCACGAAGAACTTTCGCAATGGTGCATACTCTGGGAGAACACTTCTTGATAATTAGCGAGAGACCATCTTAAAATTCTACCATCAATCAAAGCAAGATAAGATGCATAAAAGATAAACATCACATGCAATCAAAATATGTGACATGATATGGCCATCATCATCTTGTGCCTTTGATCTCTAACTCCAAAGTATCGTCATGATTTCCATCGTCACTGGCATGACACCATGATCTCCATCATCTTGATCTATATCAATGTGTCATCACATGGTCGTCTCGCCAACTACTGCTCTTGCAACTATTGCTATCGCATAGCAATAAAGTAAAGCAATTATTTGGCGCTTGCATCTTATGCAATAAATAGACAACCATAAGGCTTCTGCCAGTTGCCGATAACTTCAACAAAACATGATCATCTTATACAACAACTTATATCTCATCATGTCTTGACCATATCACATCACAACATGCCCTGCAAAAACAAGTTAGACGTCCTCTACTTTGTTGTTGCAAGTTTTATGTGGCTGCTACGGGCTGAGCAAGAACCGTTCTTACCTACGCATCAAAAAAACCACAACGATAGTTTGTCAAGTTGGTGCTGTTTTAACCTTCGCAAGGACCGAGCATAGCCACACTCGGTTCAACTAAAGTTGGAGAAACTGTCACCCGCTAGCCACCTTTGTGCAAAGCACGTCGGGAGAACCGGTCTCGCGTAAGCGTACGCGTAATGTCGGTCCGGGCCGCTTCATCCAACAATACCGCTGAACCAAAGTATAACATGCTGGTAAGCAGTATGACTTATATCGCCCACAACTCACTTGTGTTCTACTCGTGCATATAACATCAACACATAAAACCTAGGCTCGGATGCCACTGTTGGGGAATGTAGTAATTTCAAATTTTTCCTACGCACACGCAAGATCATGGTGATGCATAGCAACAAGAGGGGAGAGTGTGATCTACGTACCCTTGTAGACCAACAGCGGAAGCGTTGTGACAACGCGGTTGATGTAGTCGTACGTCTTCACGATCCGACCGATCCAAGCACCGTTACTCCGGCACCTCCGAGTTCTTGGCACACGTTCAGCTCGATGATGATCCCTGGGCTCCGATCCAGCAAAGCATCGGGGAGGAGTTCCGTCAGCACGACGGCGTGGTGACGATCTTGATGTTCTACCATCGCAGGGCTTCGCCTAAGCACCGCTACAATATGACCGAGGTGGAATATGGTGGAGGGGGGCACCGCACACGGCTAAGGAACGATCACGAAGATCAACTTGTGTGTATGGGGTGCCCCTTGCCTCAGTATATAAAGGATGGAGGAGGAGGAGGCCGGCCAAGGCACTTGGTGCGGCCAGGATGTGGAGTCCTACTAGGACTCCAAGTCCTAGTAGGAGTCCATCAAGAGGGGAGGAAGGGAGAAGGAAGTGGAGGAGAAGGAAAGGTGGCCGGCCCCCTTTTCCCTAGTCCAATTCGGACTAGAGGGGAGGGGGGCGCAGCAGCCCCTTGGCCCTTTCTCCTCTTCCCACTAAAGCCCATCAAGGCCCATTGCTTCTCCCGTAACTACCCGGTACTCCGAAAAATACCCGAATCACTCGGAACCTTTCCGATGTCCGAATATAGTCATCCAATATATCGATCTTTACATCTCGACCATTTCGAGACTCCTCGTCATGTCCCCGATCTCATCCGGGACTCCGAACTCCTTCGGTACATCAAAACTCATAAACTCATAATATAACTGTCATCGAAACCTTAAGCGTGCGGACCCTACGGTTCAATAACAATGTAGACATGACTAAGACACGTCTCCGGTCAATAACCAATAGCGGAACCTGGATGCTCATATTGGCTCCTACATATTGTACGAATCTTTATCGGTCAGACCGCATAACAACATACATTGTTCCCTTTGTCATCGGTATGTTACTTTCCCGAGATTCGATCGTCGGTATCTCAATACCTAGTTCAATCTCGTTACCGGCAAGTCTCTTTACTCGTTCCGTAATACATCATCTCACAACTAACTCATTAGTTGCAATGCTTGCAAGGCTTATGTGATGTGTATTACCGAGAGGGCCCAGAGATACCTCTCCGACAATCGGAGTGACAAATCCTAATCTCGAAATACGCCAACCCAACATGTACCTTTGGAGACACCTGTAGAGCACCTTTATAATCACCCATTTACGTTGTGACGTTTGGTAGCACACAAAGTGTTCCTCCAGCAAACGGGAGTTGCATAATCTCATAGTCATAGGAACATGTATAAGTCATGAAGAAAGCAATAGCAACATACTAAACGATCGGGTGCTAAGCTAATGGAATGGGTCATGTCAATCAGATCATTCAACTAATGATGTGATCCCGTTAATCAAATAACAACTCTTTGTCCATGGTTAGGAAACATAACCATCTTTGATTAACGAGCTAGTCAAGTAGAGGCATACTAGTGACACTCTGTTTGTCTATGTATTCACACATGTATTATGTTTCCGGTTAATACAATTCTAGGATGAATAATAAACATTTATCATGATATAAGGAAATAAATAATAACTTTATTATTGCCTCTAGGGCATATTTCCTTCAGATTTCTTATGCTAGAGTAATAATTCAATCACAATATCAAGTATGAATCGTAAACTTCATTGAAAACTAACAAACTATAATCTCAGTCATTGAAGCAATTGCAATTTATCATAACATAGGAAAGAGTCAATGTATAAGAGCTTTTCAGCAAGTCCACATACTCAACTATCATATAATCTTTCACAATTGCTGACACTCACGCAATACTTATGGGTATGGAGTTTTAATCGGACACAGAGAAATATAGGGGCTTATAGTTTTCCCTCCCAACGTTTTACCTCAAGGGTAATTTCAATAGTAATAGTTCATGAAAACTCACATCCAATTAGCCATATATACCAATATCTTTTCAACATATTGTGCTTGCCAAAGGATAAAATATAAAAAGGAAGGGTGAAGATCACCATGACTCTTATATATGCAATGTAGGAGATAAAAGTAAAAGATAGGCCCTTCGCAGAGGGAAGCAGAGGTTGTCATGCACTTTTATGGTTGGATGGACAAAATCCTAATGCAAAAGAACGTCACTTTATATTGCCACTTCTTATATGGACCTTTATTATGAAGTCTGTCGCTTTTATTACTTCCATATCACACGATCATAGAAAGCTTATTTCTTCCACACCAATCAATCATACATATTTGGAGAGCAATTTTTATTGCTTGCACCGATAACAACTTACTTGATGGATCTTACTCAATCCATAGGTAGGTATGGTGGACTCTCAAGGCAAAACTGGTTTAAGGGTATTTGGAAGCACAAGTGGTATTTCTACTTGGTGCAATGAATTTGGCTAGCATGAGGGGGAAAGGCAAGCTCAGCATGTTGGAGGATCCAAGACAATATAATTTATCTTAGATGTAAGAAAACATAACCCATTACGTTGTCTTCTTTGTCCAATGTCAACTCTTTAGCATGTCATATTTTAATGAGTGCTCACAATCATAAAAGATGTCCAAGATAGTATATTTATATGTGAAGACCTCTCTTTCTTTATTACTTCCTATTAATTGCAATGATGACCAAAACTATGTTTGTCAACCCTCAATAACTTTTATTCATCATACTCTTTCTATGTGAGCTCATTACTCTCCATAAGAGTCACATGATCTCTTTGTTTCTTTTTATTTCTTTCTCTTTTCCTTTATTCACTTAGGATCATGGCAAAATAATCAAGCCCTTGACTCAACACTAATCTTTACTATATAGCTCACGGACTCGATTACATAGAGGGGTAATAAAGCAAAACTCACAACTAGATCATACTAAGTACTTTTATTCTACTAGATCAAGATATTACCAAAAGGATCGAACTAAGAAAAACTGTAAAGATAAAAGTGATGGTGATACGATACCGGGGCACTCCCCCAAGCTTGGCAGTTGCCAAGTGGAGTGCCCATACCCATGTGGTTATGTCTCTCTTTTCGGGGATGGTGATGTGATGTTCTTGGCGATGATGCCCCTCGGGATACGATTCTCCTCCTCAAGCTTGTTGACTTGCTGCTTGAGGTCCATTCTTTCCTTCCGGAGTTTTCCTGTAACAGCCAAAGCTCCCTGCACCCAAGGGTGCTGCATAGCTGCGGGAGAACCACTGACACTCTTTTTCATATTCTCAAAAGAAAGAAATCTGACATTGGAAGGGATAACCGAGTTTGGAATAGCTGAGCTCTGCAGTTCCCCCATTGTGAATCCAGCTTGGAGGCGGGAAGTGACTTCTTGATCCTCCATGGCATCTATCCTCACAAATCAGCCTCCATCTCTTCCTCCGTTGCTGGCCCAAAGTGATCAGCATTGTTGTTTGCCCTTGGTTCCGATGCCGGATGAGACATCTGGCTCTCCCCGACTGACTCTTGAGAAGACATCTTGCTCTAATCTGCAGCAGCAACAGCTCGAAACAAAAACAAGATAATTTCTCGTGATACGGGAGTCAAAACCCCCGGGAGGTTATATAATGAATTTTCACCGACCAAAATACGTGTCCTGTAAGAAAACGGAGTCCGGAGAGCACACGAGGTGCCCACGAGGTAGGGGCAGGCCCAGTAGGGTAGGGTGCGCCCTCCACCCTCGTGTCCTTTCCGGACTGCTGCTTATTTTTCTATTTTCTAAATATTCTAAAACGGAGAAATATTGCCTTAAAAACTGTTTTGGAGTCGGTTTACTTACCATACCACATACCTATTCCTTTTCGGAGTCTGAAACATTCCGGAAAGTGTCCTTTATGTACTCCTCCGGGGTTACGGTTTCAAGAACATTGGTTTCAACATTTATGGGATTACCTGAGATATAGTGTTTGATTCTTTGACCATTCACCACCTTCAGATTTGTGCCTTCGAAGTTGTTGATTTTTATGGCACCAAAACAGTAGACCTCCTGGATAACGTAAGGACCCTCCCATTTAGAGAGAAGTTTTCCTGCAAAAAATCTTAAACGAGAGTTGTATAGCAATACATAATCACCTACATTAAGCTCACGCTTTTTGTATTCTTTTATCATGCCATCTTTTAACTTTTTCTTTAAACAACTTGGCATTTTCGTAGGCTTGGGTTCTCCATTCATCAAGTGAGCTAATATCAAATAACCTCTTCTCACCGGCAAGTTTAAAATCATAATTAAGTTCTTTAATAGCCCAATAAGCCTTGTGTTCTAGTTCAAGAGGTAAGTGACATGCTTTTCCATAGACCATTTTGTACGGAGACATACCCATAGGATTTTTATATGCAGTTCTATAGGCCCATAATGCATCATCAAGTTTCTTGGACCAATTCTTTCTGGACCTATTAACAGTCTTTTGCAAAATTAATTTGAGTTCTCTATTGCTCAATTCTACTTGACCACTAGACTGAGGGTGATAAGGAGATGCAATTCTATGATTAACATCATATTTAGCAAGCATTTTACGGAAAGCACCATGAATAAAATGTGAACCACCATCAGTCATTAAATATCTAGGGACTCCAAACCTTGGAAAAATAACTTCTTTAAGCATTTTAATAGAAGTGTTATGATCACCACTACTAGTTGGAATAGCTTCTACCCACTTAGTAACGCAATCAACAGCAACTAAAATATGTGTATAACCATTAGAGGAAGGAAAAGGTCCCATATAGTCAAAGCCCCAAACATCAAATGGTTCAATAACAAGTGAATAATTCATAGGCATTTCTTGACGTCTACTAATATTACCAATTCTTTGACATTCATCACAAGACAAGACAAACTTACGGGCATCCTTGAAGAGAGTAGGCCAATAAAAACTAGATTGCAGTACCTTATGTGCAGTTCTATCTCCAGCATGGTGTCCTCCATAAGCTTCGGAGTGACACTTGCGTAGGATCTGTTCCTGTTCATGCTCAGGTACACAACGTCTAATAACACCATCTACTCCTTCTTTATAAAGATTTGGGTCATCCCAAAATTAATGGCTCAAATCATAAAAGAACTTTTTCTTTTGTTGGTATGTGAAACTAGGTGGTATAAACTTAGCAACAATGTAATTAGCATAATCAGCATACCATGGAGCAGTATGAGAAGTATTTATGACATTTAATTGCTCATCAGGAAAGCTATCATCAATAGGTAGTGGGTCATCAAGCAAATTTTCTAACCTAGACAAGTTGTCTGCAACGGGGTTCTCAGCTCCTTTTCTATCAACAATATGTAAATCAAATTCTTGTAGCAAGAGAACCCATCTAATAAGTCTAGGTTTAGCATCTTTCTTTTCCATAAGATATTTAATAGCAGCATGATCAGTGTGAATAGTTACTTTAGAATCAACAATATAAGGTCTAAACTTATCACAAGCAAATACAACTGCTAAGAATTCTTTTTCAGTAGTAGCATAATTTCTTTGAGCATTGTCTAGAGTTTTACTAGCATATTGAATAACATTTAGTTTCCTATCAACTCTCTGTCCTAGAAAAGCACCTACAGCATAATCACTAGCATCGCACATAATTTCAAAGGGTAAATTCCAATCATGTGACTGAATAATAGGTGCAGAGATCAATGCTTTCTTAAGTATTTCAAATGCTTCTACACAATCATCATCAAAGACAAATGGTATATCTTTTTGTAATAAATTAGTCAGAGGCCGAGAGATTTTTGAGAAGTCCTTAATGAACCTCCTATAAAAACTGGCATGACCAAGGAAACTTCTTATACCTTTGATGTCCTTGGGACATGGCATCTTTTCAATAGCATCAACCTTGGCTTTATCAACTTCAATACCTCTTTCAAAAACTTTATGCCCCAAGACAATACCTTCATTAACCATAAAGTGGCACTTTTCCCAATTCAAGACAAGATTAGTTTCTTCACATCTCTGCAAAACTCGATCAAGGTTGCTCAAGCAATCATCAAAATAAGATCAATAGACGGAAAAGTCATCCATGAAAACCTCATAAATCTTTTCACAAATTCAGACAATATAGCCATCATGCCTCTTTGAAAGGTAGCAGGTGCATTACATAAACCAAAAGGCATACGTCTATAAGCAAAAGTACCAAAAGGGCATGTAAAAGTAGTCTTTGATTGATCTTTGGCTGACACAGGTATTTGAGAGAAACCAGAATAACCATCTAGAAAGCAAAAATGTGTATGTTTGGATAATCTTTCTAGCATTTGATCGATAAAAGGTAAGGGGTAATGATCTTTTTTAGTAGCCTTATTTAATTTGCGGAAATCAATTACCATCCTATAACCAGTAATAATTCTTTGAGGGATCAATTCATCTTTATCATTAGGAACAACAGTAATACCTCCCTTCTTAGGGACACAATGGACATGACTTACCCACTTACTATCAGCAATGGGATAAATTATACCTGCCTCAAGGAGCTTTAGTATCTCCTTTCTTACCACTTCTTTCATTTTAGGATTCAGATGGCGTTGATGATCATGAACTGGTTTAGCAACTTCTTCCAAATTAATTTTATGTTGACATAGAGTGGGACTAATGCCCTTAAGATCATCAAGAGTATACCCAATAGCAACATGGTGCTTCTTCAGAGTTTTTAATAATCTCTCTTCTTCATGTTATGAAAGGTTAGCACTAATAATAACAGGTGTCGGTGTCAAAACTGGCGGATCTCGGGTAGGGGGGTCCCGAACTGTGCGTCTAAGGCGGATGGTAACAGGAGGCAGGGGACACGATGTTTTACTCAGGTTCGGGCCCTCTTGATGGAGGTAAAACCCTACGTCCTGCTTGATTTATTCTTGATGATATGGGTATTACAAGAGTTGATCTACCACGAGATCGGAGAGGCTAAACCCTAGAAGCTAGCCTATGGTATGATTGTATGTTGTCCTATGGACTAAAACCCTCCGGTTTATATAGACACCAGAGGGGGTTAGGGTTACACAAGGTCGGTTACAAAGGAGGAGATATCCATATCCGTACTGCCTAGCTTGCCTTCCACGCCAAGTAGAGTCCTATCCGGACACGGGACGAAGTCTTCAATCTTGTATCTTCATAGTCCAACAGTCCGGCCAAAGGATATAGTCCGGCTGTCCGGAGACCCACTAATCCAGGACTCCCTCAGTAGCCCCTGAACCAGGCTTCAATGACGATGAGTCCGGCACGCAGTGTTGTCTTCGGCATTACAAGGCGGGTTCCTCCTCCGAACACATCACAGAAGAATTTGAATACAAGGATAGTGTCCGACCCTATAAAATAAGTTCCACATACCACCGTAGAGAGAATAATATTTCCACAAATCTAATCTGCTGACACGTTTTGGCAACATGACATTATGCCATGGCCCGGCAATTATTCGAACCGTTTCCTTCAACTAGCCCCGCACACAACGCGAGGAAATTTCTTGACACGTCTTGTCAAATCAGAGATCATGTTCCCCTTATTACGGGATTCTCATCAATACGGGCGTGGGTAACCCAACCGCGCCATCGATTACGGCGCTTGGGGGATAAGCGAGTTTTACCAGGCTAGTGGGGGCGCATAGTTTCGGCTGCCCTTATAAAGGGACAAGGTTTAACCTTTTTTCTACCCACGCCTTCTTCCTCCTTGCTCATCCACTCTTGCGCACTCGAGCTCCAACGCCCAAGGCCACATCCTTCCCCTCAACCTTCTCCAATCATGTCCGGAGCGGGAGGCAAATGGATGGCTTCCTCCGTTACGGAGGGACACATCAAGATGCTGCGCGGAGCCGGATACTTAGCCACGAATATCGCGCATCGGCTACCCATTGCGGGGCAGATCGTTCCTACCCCTGAACCTCACGAGAGGGTAGTTTTCCTCCACCACTTCCTCCACAAACTGGGGTTTCCCCTCCATCCATTCATCCATGGTCTCATGTTCTACCATGGGATGGGCTGGACTTCCATGATCTGGCCCCGAACTTCATCCTCAACATTTCGGCATTCATCGTCGTGTGTGAGGCTTTCCTCCGCATCCGGCCCCACTTCAGCCTGTGGCTGAAGACCTTCAATATCAAGCCGAAGGTGGTGGGAGGCCAACAAGCAGAATGCGGCGGAGCCATGGTGGGCAAGATGCCCAATGTCATATGGCTTGAAGGCTCCTTCGTGGAAACCATAAAGGGGTGGCAATCGGCGTGGTTCTACATCACCGAGCCGCGCGACACCAACTGGGTGGCTGCCCCCGAATTTCGATCCGGAATCCCCACGCGGCTCACCTCCTGGAAAGAGAAGGGCCTGTCCTGGGGTTCATCGGTGGAGCTAGACGGACTCCAGAAATGTATCCAGAATATGGCGAGCAAGAAGCTCAAGCTTTTCAACATAGTCCAGGTCATGCTCATCCGCCGGATCTCCCGTGTCAACAACAGGACTTTAATTTGTGGGAGTTCGACCCGGCCCAGCACCAGACTCTGAGCGAGCTCTTTGACATGACGCATAAGGACGTCTGGAGGGTGCTGTTCAAGGGAGCCGAGGTCCCTCCCTATCTCACCGAGGACCGCGGGCTAAGCGCGAAGCGCCCAGCACATTCGGTGAGTTCTATACATCCGGTAGGATATTTTATTTCCCCTAGCTTAATCATGTGCGGGGTCTGAGCTCCATGCCTTTAACAGGACTGGGTGGAGACGTCGGGGCAGATTAACTGTCCGGCCCCTCTGCTCGAAGACACTGCGGATGCTCTCCTGACGGAGATGCTGACTCCGGCTCCTTACAAGGTGCCGGAGAAGACCAAGAAGGCCAAGGGAACCCAAAAGAGTTCCCGACGCCAGGTGTTATCGGACTCATCATCCGATAACTCCGCAACGCACTCCTCCCCTGAAGACGAGGAGGAAGATGAAGATGCTCCCCCTCCAGTCGGGGGAGACAAGAAAATGAAGGCCGCCTCTACTGGGGGGTGAAGGGTCCAAGAAGGGAAGGATTCTCCTTCCGGACTACTCCACCACCGCCGCCGAAGGCGAAGACGAGTGGCTGCTCAGGGCCAAGCCCCTGGCAAAGTCGTAAGTATTCGGATACCAGAGTAAATCATAGCATTCCTTTGTCGCACTGCTTCTCATAACGCCGAATTATGATTGTGCAAACCGCCCCGAACCCGTATCGATGTATCCTCGTCGGACAGCTCCCTGGGCTCGTCGGATATGGATAGCGATCCACTTCCGAGCGCCACCTCCCCTTGCCCTATGGACAACGCCGAGGTGTTGTCTCAAGAGGCACTGGGTCGAGGGGAGACAGTCCCGGAGGCGCCTCAAAGCGACCTTCCAGACTCCGGGAGCAGGGGAGCAAAGCCCCCGAGGGCTCCGAGTTCGGCCCTCAGCCGAACACCGCGCCGGCACCTCCAGTGGTTCCAGACTCGGGCAGGCGGCCTCCTTCCAAGAGGGGCAAGACGCCTGTGCCGGTGTCCTCTGCCCATCCAGAGGCACCGGACAATCTGCTGGGAGCGCTTCGCAGCGCTTCCATCGACGAAGAGCACCGCACTATTATGAGTGCGGTGGTCCAGAAGGTTCAGTCCGCCAAGAGCGGACTGACTGAAGCCTGTGCCAGCCTTCTAACAGGCTTTGATGTAAGTTTTTGAAATATGGGGAAAATATTACCGCATAGACAGTAGCCCCTGATGCTCTATTCGGTGTTCATAAAGAAAAGCCGAACAGAGGATCAAACAATATCGCAGGAGTCTAATATAAGTATGTCAATATGCGTATGCAGGCTTCGCTGCTGGCATCTGCCGCACTTACTGCGGAGGTCGCCGCACTGAAGCAGGACCTTAAAGGGTCCAAGGACAAGCTCGGCCTTGCCAAGAGGCAGCTCGAGGAGAACAAAGGTAAGTAGTACCTAGTCTATGGATATGTATAAAAATAATGTGATTGCAAAATGATAGGATCATCGTAAATTTGCCAGGGGCCGCGACCGAGGTGGCGACCCTGAAGCAAGCGCTATCCGAGGCCGAAAACAAAGCAGCCAAGGAGCGCACCGAGCGGGGGAGGCATGAGGCACGGGTGGGCGAGGTGCAGCAAGAGCTCCACGCTCTCGTGACGAAGCACGAGGCGTTGGAGCTTGACTTGAAGACGCGAGAGTCTGAGCTTGCCGCGGCCCTCGAGAGCGCAAAGAGTGCCAAGGCCGAAGCCCAAAAGGCCCTCCAGGAGATTGATGCGATGAAGAAGATAGCGGCGGGTAAGGCATTCTATATGCAAAGCAAGCATGTGAAAGTAAATTACCTGTTACTTACCCAAATCCAGAGCTCTCCAGGAGCATTCGCAGATTTGCCCCGCAGCGTGTCGGATGCCGCAACATTTTACCAGGCCGAGGAGGGAAGCTCAACGGAGAAGTTGTTCTGGGCCCAATATACTAGGACCGAACACCCGGTGCCTATGAGCGACCAGCTAAAGCAGCTGGTCGAGCTACACAAGGCGGCCGAACAGGCCATGAAGGGCTTTATAGCCCGGCTGTGGCCTGGCGACGCCCTTCCGAACATCTACTTCGGTCTGGTGAGGCGGCTTGTGGATGCCTGCCCACGGCTGGAAGTCGTCAAGCGGTCTGTCTACATCGAAGGTGCACGCCGGGCTTTCGCCCGTGTGAAGGTGCAATGGGCCAAGCTAGACGCCGTGAAGCTGATCAAGGAAGGGCTGCCGAAGGGCAAGGAGCATCGCCACCCCGAGATGTACTATGAGGGTGTCCTGAAGGGTGCTCGTTTTGTAGCGGACGAGTGTATGAAAGATATAATATTCGAGTAAACTTGCTCGTGTAATCCTGTAGTTATGAAAACTTGTTCATATGCGCTATGCAACGCTTGTTTGAATTTAAAATATTACCTTCTGTTTGGCTGTTTATCAAATCTGAGAGATGGCTAGTCGTCAGCTTCTGCCCCCATGCCACGAGTGCTGGGGTGTTCGGGATAAACCTGAGCACTCTTGTTCCCATTGTTGGGTCCTTCGAGGGAGGTGCTCAGCACAACGAACAAGGCAATCGGACTATAATGCGTTATCACTCTCACTTAGCCATAGAATTCTGTAATTTTAAATTTCGGCAAAGCCCCTAGTATTCGGATGGCCGAATTCGGGGCGCGATACACGCCTTAAGCCGGACAAGGCCGACTCCTCGCTCTAAGTGGCATAAGTCTTTAGGGACTCGAAAACCTCTCGAACAGCGACCAGTCTCTCGCCTTATCATGACAGTCAGTTTTAGCTTTCTCTACTGAGGTGCTTAGCCCAGCTGAACCGAGGCACAATCGCAGTAGTTCTCCCAGTGCTACCTTAGCCGATATAGCGGAATGTAAGGTACCAAACACATGGGAGCCGGGCAAACCCAACTATTGACCAAAGACATGATTCGGAGCTGATGCATATAATGCTATAAGTTCAGGGTGCCGCACTTGTGAAAGTATTCAGACTTCTCACACCATATTGTGGCGTACTTAGGCCCCTGGTGTATTGACCGTACCAGAGTGTACGGGTGCTCGATGTCACGAATGAACATATATATATAAGAAGAATGCAATAAAAGCCTTAATGCAATGCATTGTTTATTAAAAAACGTGTGTTAGAGCAGAATGATACAGGTAGTGCGATAAGCAAAAAGTAGGACTATGTCCCCTCCAAGGGCAAGCTGAGGAATAATATTAAAGCAAGTATTTCACTCGTTATTGTAATCCACCTGGGAGTTCCGTGGTGTGATGTAGCTTTCTGCCTCCTTGGTTGCTGCATCATGTGTTCGGATATCATGCTGCCGGACAGGGTTTCCAGAGATTAATGTCCTGAAAGAGAGAAAAATAACAAAGCGGGAAGCCCCTAGTGCGGTTTAAGCCGCGTCTTGGGGCGTGTCGTAGTCGTGCCCCCTCCCTACCTGTGCCCATGGTATTTTTAATGCGTAATTATGTACGCGTGGCACGAGTTTCGTCATTTGGCTTAGGCGGGGTGGGGGCCGCATTGCTATGCGAGATCGGAACGTGCCAGGCGGTCTTGTTGCCGATTACTCCGGGCACGCTTGAAGGTGTTCGGGTCCTTAAACACCGAACTAGTGGATTGCCTTAAGAGGCTGCTTTGCGCTTCCGCTGCGAGGGCCGCAGTGTGCTCCTCCGTTCAGGGAGAGCGTTCTGTGTTTTCGTTAACTGTAATGACCCCCTGAGGTCCTGGCATCTTGAGCTTGAGGTATTCATAATGCGGTACCGCATTGAATCTCGCAAATGTGGTTCGCTCGAGCAGTGCATGATAACCACTGTGGAACGGGACTATATCGAAGATTAACTCTTCGCTTCGGAAGTTATCCGGGGATCCGAAGACCACTTCCAGTGTGACTGAGCCTGTGCAATGGGCCTCTACACCTGGTATGACGCCTTTAAAGGTCGTTTTTGTGGGTTTGATCCTTGAGGGATCTATACCCATTTTGCGCACTGTGTCCTGGTAAAGCGGGTTCAGGCTGCTGCCGCCATCCATAAGGACTCGAGTGAGGTGAAATCCGTCAATGATTGGGTCTAGGACCAGTGCGGCGAATCCACCATGACGGATACTAGTGGGGTGGTCCCTGCGATCGAAGGTGATCGGACAGGAGGACCATGGGTTGAACTTTGGGTTGACTGGCTCCAACGCATATACGTCCCTAAGCGCACGCTTCCGCTCCCTCTTGGGGATGTGGGTTGCGTATATCATGTTCACCGTCCGCACTTGTGGGGGGAACCTCTTATGTCCTCCGGTGTTCGGCTGCCGGGGCTCTTCCTCGTCATCGCTATGTGGCCCCTTATCTTTGTTTTCGGCATTAACTTGCCGGCCTGCTTGATTACCCAACAATCCCCATTGGTGTGGTTGGCTGGCTTGTCGGGGGTGTCGTGTATTTTACACGAGCGATCGAGTATGCGGTCCAAACTGGACGGGCCCGGAGTGCTTCTTTTAAATGACTTTTTCCGCTGACCGGGTTTAGAGCCTTTGAATCCGGCATTTACTGCTGTATCCTCGGTATTGTCGCTGTTAATGTGGCGCTTATGTTTGTTGCGACGTGACCTACCATTGCCATCCTTGGTATCCGAAGTACCACGGTTCTTTGATATGTTATTACTGCGAGCCAGCCAGCTGTCTTCTCCCGCATAAAAGCGGGTCATGAGTGTCGTGAGGGCTGCCATAGATTTCCGCTTTTCCTGACCAAGGTGCCGGGCTAGCCACTCGTCGCAGATGTTGTGTTTAAAAGCTGCTAAGGCCTCTGCATCCGGACAGCCGACGATTTGATTTTTCTTAGTTAGGAACCGTGTCCAGAATTGCCTGGCCGATTCCTCTGGCTGTTGAATTATGTGGCTCAAGTCATCGGCATCTGGTGGTCGCACATAGGTGCCCTGGAAGTTGTCGAGGAATGCGGCATCTAGATCCTCCCAACAACCTATGGATTCTGCTGGCAAGCTATTGAGCCAATGCCGGGCTAGTCCTTTAAGCTTGAGTGGGAGGTATTTGATGGCGTGTAGATCGTCACCACGGGCCATGTGGATATGAAGGAGATAGTCCTTG